>NW_016815256.1:707702-741239 GCF_001698545.2 Rhinopithecus bieti
CCTCCCAAGGAGCTAGGACTACAGGTGCCTGCCACCACACCCAGCTAATTTTTTTTCGTATTTTTAGTAGAGACGGGGTTTCACTGTGTTAGCCAGGAATGTCTCGATCTCGTGACCTTGTGATCCGCCCGCCTCAGCCTCCCAAGTCATAATAATTTTTTAAAAGAGAATGTGACTATGGTAGCTATTTGGAAATGTGTTTCGAGAGTTTTTGTGTCATCTTTTCTCTTTAACTTTCTAATTATAATAGCAACTCATGTTTATTTTAGGACATGTTATGCCTCGATAAGCAAAAGAAAAATTTAAGTCATCTATAAATCTATTATCTGTTAGCATTTTGCATTGTCTTTCTAGTCATGTTTATGTTTACACATGCAACTTGTAAAAACAGGAGAAATAGGATCATACACATATCATTGTTTTGTACCCATGAATATATAATGAACCTCTTGTCATTCCCCACTAACTGTGATAGGAGCATTTCATTCTTCCATTGTATCTACCCACCATGTTATTTTTAACAGTCCCTTATTATTGGACACTTGTTTCTCATTTTTTTTTTTACTGTTATCAGCAATGTAATGGTTAATATGCTCAGAGCTAAATCTTTGTTCACATTCTTAGGAGGTTTATAGAATATAAGAAATATATTTTACAATACCCCTGGAGAACAGCTTAATAATTTTATATTGGTATTTTAAAGAGCCGATGTAGAAAAATGCTATCTCACTTCTTTGAGTTTCTTTGCTCACTAGTAAGGTTAAACACTTTCTCACTTTAAATGTTAAAGTGTAAGAGTTTTCTTTTATTGCAGAAGGTTTGAAGGCATTTGTTTAAAATTATTTAATTTTCACCGTTATGATACCATATGACCTTGTCATTGCTCATGACTTTAACTTTAGGAGGTTAATTGTTTGGATATAACAACTTTGTGTCATGAAAGAAAGAACAAGATTGCCAATTGTCTGAGCCATGGAAGACCTAACAGAAACTGTAGAAAGCAGTTCTTACGAGACAGAACTTTTTAATGGGTGTGTCAGTGTTTCTGGGCTTAAAAAAATGTCCTGTTTCTTGGATATTTTAATTCAGTCTGCATTGGGCAGAGAGAAGTACAGAGTGGCCTTTCACTGTATTTTAAATTTAACAGTCTATAATTAGAAAACACTATTTGAGCTCTTATAATAAACTTTCACTCTGAAAGCACCCATCTAAATTAGTGGGTTATTCCTCCCCACTCCTTTTCTCCCTCACCTTCAGTCACATCTGCCATAGCCATATCCCTGGACTGTGCTTCTGTAATTTTCAGAGTTCAAACTTGTGGGTCACTGTTTCATAATATTAAATGGTATTAGTGGGGCTTACTCCCTCTCCTTACTCCCCTTATAAGATTACTTCAGTGACTTCCTTATCTTGAGAGGAACTGACATGTGATCCTTTAGGAACACAGCTTATCTTATAAAGTGGGAGTTAGTCAGTGAACAGATATTTATAACCCTCAATTCTGTGCCAGAAAGACAGCAGAGAATCTGACACATGTGATCCCTTCCCTCACAGAGCTTGCAGTCTGACTGGAAAGAGACAAGTAAATCTCTACAAACAATTGACCAAAGTTACAGTTAGCAAGCTGTTATGTCAGAGAAAAAGCAGAGAGTAACGTGGAGCAAGGGAAAGGAAACCGAATGCAGTCTGGGAGGGTCAAAAAAGGCTTCTCCAAGAACGCACAGGAGTTAGTTATAAATGCCATCTCTTGCTGTCCTTCCTTACAGAATGCTACATTTAGTGTACATGAACCGCAAGGGAATTAATCTATTTTCTACTCTCTTTAGCAATACTCCCTAGGTATGCAAATGAAAATACATTGCTATAGTTGATTAACCACTATAAGATTAGTACCATTTTTATCTGAAGAAAACATTATTAAATAATTAGCCTTAAGAACAACATACTTTGCCAGATGGAGTGAAAAAGGCTGATAAATCACTGGGACATCAGCTTAGTCACAGGACTGTGTAATAGCTGTGGAAATTCAACTTTATCATGTCTTCCATGTACAATATGGGACTATCTGAAGGAACACAGGTTGTTTTCTAGCTAAGGTTTGCACTGTATAACTAATCATTTAAAGAAAAGTTATCTACTGTCCAATTTACAGTAAAACATGGCTTAAGCATAATAGCTTTTGTAATTCATGAAAGTTCTATGTTTAACTGTTAGTTGGAGCCTGAAATGACTATGACTAATAGGAATATTCTTCCAAGTTCTTTAATCCCCTGAGATGATTATAGCTGTTCTTTAGCCAGACAATGACTCTGAAGTCCATTAAACTTAAAACGTGCTTCTAGGGGAGTTGCTTTTCAATGCATCAGGTTACTTAGTGTTTTTATGTGGCTATATTTTGGCCATCTCCTAATGTTGGAGAATTTGTTTCAGAGATCTGGAACTGTCTCCTCCTCAGCTCTGGTTATCAGAAGCATGGCAGAGGGAAATGGAAGTAAAAGATGGACTGGAGATTTCTGGTGCAGTTGTGAGCCGACCATCAGAGTTGTATATTTGTATCACATTGCCTTGTCTTCCTACTACAGAAATTCTAGAGAGTTATGCCTTGGGATTTATTGAGAAACGCAGTGAAAAACTATCAAGTGACATCATATGGTGGTCTTCCCTGGTCTGCAGTATTGCTCATTGCCTCTTGTTTACAGGCCATATTAAAGCTAAGTGTCAAATGCTTTCTTTTTTCTCCTGAGGAATAAAATATGGTTCCCACTTGCCTTCCTCCTAACACATATGGAGATACATGCATTTTCTCTTTCTGAGTTTGGAAAATTTCTTCCCCTGTAGCTACAAAGGAGTTGGGAGCCAAATATGCAGCACAGTTTTAGTCATTTTGCAAGACTTAACTAGTATACTGTATGTTAATCATTTAACAAATACATCTAATGCTTATTGTATACCAGGTGCTCTTTCTGATCTCTTTATTAGTATTAACTCCTTCAAGTCTTTTTTTCTCCATTTATTTCTGCTTTGATCTTTATTATTTCCTTCTACTAGTTTTGGATTTGTTCTTTTTTGGTTCCTTGAGGTACACCATTAGGTTATTTATTTGGAGTTTTTTTTTTTTTTTTTTTTTTTTGAGACGGAGTCTCGCTCTGTCGCCCGGGCTGGAGTGCAGTGGCCGGATCTCAGCTCACTGCAAGCTCCGCCTCCCGGGTTTACGCCATTCTCCTGCCTCAGCCTCCCGAGTAGCTGGGACTACAGGCGCCCGCCACCTCGCCCGGCTAGTTTTTTGTATTTTTTAGTAGAGACGAGGTTTCACCGTGTTAGCCAGGATGGTCTCGATCTCCTGACCTCGTGATCCGCCCGTCTAGGCCTCCCAAAGTGCTGGGATTACAGGCTTGAGCCACCGCGCCCGGCCTATTTGGAGTCTTTCTATGTTTTCGATGTGGGCATAAGGTGCTATAAAATTTCCTCAGTACTGCTTTTGCTATATCTGATAGGTTCTGGTATGTTGTGTTTCCGTTTTCATTTATTTCGAGAAATGTTTAAATTTCCTTCTTAATTTCTTCATTGATCAGGAGCATGTTGTTTAATTTCCATACATTTGCACAGTTTCCGAAGTTCTTCTTGTTATTGATTTTTAGTTTTATTCCATTGGATTCAGAAAAGATGCTTTGATTTCATAGTGACTTTTTTGAATTTGTAGAGACTTGTTTTGTGGCTGCTGGATGAAATGTTGTGTAAATGTCTGTTATAGGTCTATTTGGTCTAGAGTATAGTTTAATTCCAATGTTTTTTTACTGATTTTCTGCGTGGGTGATCTGTCCATTGCCAAAAGTGGGGTGAAGTCCTCTACTATTATTGTATTGCAATCTGTCTCTCCCTTTAGATCTATTATTTGTTTTTATATAACCTTTGATCCTTTTAAGGACCTTGTTAAGTTAGTACTATTTATAGATGAGGGAACTAAGTCTCAGAGAAATTAAGTATCATGCCTGGAGCCACAATACTTAATCGTGCAGTCATGCTAAGTGTGGAGTCGGCCTTCAGAATCCTTTTCATAAACATCAAGCTTTGCTGCCTCTGCAGTGATTCGCTACCGGGAGCAGGTAGAACAATATTCAGTCCCAGGAGATAGTGTTCCCTCTTCCACTACACCTTGTGATCAAGAACCTCTCTCTGTGTTTACCTGCCTCTCTGATTCTACATTAATCGTCTCACAGTAGTATTTTGCTGTTGTTATATAATTTACTTTATTCCTTTGTGAAATTATATATTCTACATATACTTTAAAATAAATCACGAACTTATAAGATACTATTTAAAATGAATGTAGTCTTAATGTAACACCATGTTAAGATGTATACAGAAAGGGATTTTAGAGTAGTAAGCTTGAATTTGTTTTGCATTCCAGTATCTACCCTTTTGCCCATTCTCCTTTTTGACAAGAGCACACATTTTCAGCTTGACTAGATGAAAAGTGCTAGGTTTGGCTCTATAACTGAATAAAATCTATAAGCTGACCATATTAGAAATATAATTAATACTATGCTCTAAACAATTGTAATTGTCCACAGACTTGAGTTAGAGCACAAAAGCAACTATCTGCTTTAATTTCATTTGCGTGGAGTGAGTGGGGATGGTAGATGGAGTCGAGAGAGGGTAATAACTGGAGAAAGGTTCCAAGTGAAACAAGAAAAACATCCTCCAAGGATCAGGTGATCTTTCCAGAGGGATAAGCCTGTCCCACAGGGAGTGTAGTATACAGTATCTGAAGTGTAAACTGCTTATCCCTTTTAATGGGGTCTAGTAATGCTTACTGGAATATAGCATTTTGGGCCACTTGAAGTTTATTTCATCTGTTCACAGCATTTCAGATATTCTTTTGTTCTTCTATTTTTACAACAGTTTTACTGAGTTATAATTCACATACCATAAAACTGGCCTTTTCAAATTGTACAAATGAGTAGTTTTTGGTATATTCAGAGTTGTGCAGCCAACCCCACTATTTAATTTTAGAATATTTACAGCACTCCAAAAAGAAACCCTAGACCCATTAGCATTCACTTTCCCTTCTCTTCGTCCCCCAGCCCTTGGCAACCACAAATCTGTCTTTATGGATTTGCCTATTCTGCACATTTCATATAAATGGGATCATATAACATGTGGTCTTTGTGACTGGCTTCTTTCACTTAGAATAATGTTGTCAGGATTCATTCGTGCTATAGTGTGTATCACTACTTTATTCCTTTCCATTGCTCAGTAATAGTATATGGGTTTGCCACATTTTGTTTATCCATTTAATAGTTGATGGACATTTGGGTTGTTTCCATTTTGGGGCCATTATGAATAATGCTGTTATGAATATTTGTGTACAGTTTTTGCTTGGACTGGTGTTTTCATTTTTCTTGAGTATATACCTAAGAGTGACACATTTGTTCTTGAGTTTCTTCCAAGAGTTGAGTATTTTTTATTAAGATGGGATCTCAACTAAAAATCAATTTCTGGTTGCAGATGAATGTACATCCTGCAGTTGTTAAACATAGATTTTAATGAAATTTGTTAGGTAGTTAAAAGATATATATATGTGCACTACCAAATCATATACATATATGCACTGTTGGGTAGTCTCAGGCTGTATTCTTTGGATATTCCTATTGTGGTTCTATGAACTGCAGACCTCTGGCCAGTGGCCTATATTTTGCTTCCATCCACAGGGCAAATTTCAGCTACTTAAAAATCCATTTGATTGCAGCAACTGTATGTATTTCAAAGCAAATCTTCTACCATTTAGTAGGTGGCAGATTATGCAAAGCACATCAACCTAAGTTTCTGTGACACTTAGTTTGCCCTTTATGTACATAGTCCTTCTACTCTCCTATAAAGCCCTCTGCACTCTTCTTCCCTTCTCTGTGCCTAGTTCACAATACTCTAGCCGTGCTTGCCTTTCCGTTCTTTTTAAACCTTCCTGGCTCATTCCTGCCTCAGGGCCTTTGGGCGAGCTGCTCCCTCTGCCTGGCTTACTCTTCTTTTGCAGCTGCCCCTGCCCCATCCTCAACCCTTATTAAGTCTTAAATATCCCCTCAGAAAGGCTTCCCTGACTGCTTGCTCTACATCAACCACACCAGCCTTGCCCTGACTCTGACTTTTTTGAGCGGCATTGACTGTTCTTGTTTATCTGTGTGTTCCTGTGTTAGAACATGAACATCAGGAGGGAAGGGAATCTGCCTGCCCGCGCCATTCCAACTTTAAATAGGGGCTGGCAGGTGGTAAATATTAGTGGAATGAACGGCTGAGTTGTTCTTCTTGTCCTGAAATGTCAGTACATGTCAGAGCCAGTGTTTTCCTGGCAACTCTCCTGGAGGGTCAGTATTGGAGAGCTCTAGGAGGGTAGCATCAGAGGGCTCTTAATTTCACCTCCTCCCCCAGAAAACTAGCAAAACATAGCATCAAAGCCTCATTCTCATTTAATCTCTGACTTTTTCTTCCCCTAGAACTGTCATCCTGTGGCCCTATAACACTCTGCTCCGAAAGGATCTGCCAGAGACTGGGAGTGTTGACTGCTGCAAGGATCAAGGTGGGAATTACTGTGCTACCATCTGGAAACAGTAGGTTTGGTAGGTTTGGTGCTTCCTGCTGCTATAGCATGAGTCTAACTTGCTTCAGCTGAAGGTTGGCTGTCTATCAGTTATCCTGCAGCTTTGCTGCTATCTTCCCTTCTCTGGTTAAGACATTTCATAAATGTCTTAACTCTGAGAATTTTAATTTTATCCTCAGAAGAGTCTTAAATTTCAAGCTCTTTCAGGTGAATGGATGTTTTCTCAGTCTTGGATTGCCGTTTTAAATGACAGCCAGAGAAATAGAGGTGACCCCAAAACTTCCTAACCTGTTTGCATTACTGCCAAAAGAGAGCGCTCAATCAACTCTCTCAACCACGCCTTAAGAAAACAGAAAATCTTCAAAGAAATATCAGCCAGCCATGCACCTTTTAGCAACAGTACTGAAATTACTAGCAAAGTTATTCTGTTTTTTATAGTTATTTAAACCAAAATTAAAGAGCTGTAGTAGTTATACCCATTCTATGCCCACTGAGGAGGAAGAGGTTTTGCTTGTTGTGGTTGAAGCAGTACAACTCAGTTCACTGCCTAGAGTACTTTGAATTTTATTTCAAGTATAATTTTATTATTGAAAATAAAATAGTTGCATTTTCGGTACAAAAGATTTTCTCTTTTCTTGCTATATCTCTGGGCACCTTAAGACTAAGGTTCATTTGACCCTGATGATAGCTGTTTTGGTTTTTTTTTTACTTTTTATCATTGCTGTTTGGTGTTTGCCTAAAAAGATTTTTACCCTAAGATAGACACCAGGGCCGTGTAATCCCAAATTATTTAAAATAAATATTTCTGGGTAGTTAGTATTATTGAGCACAGTATTCTATAATATTATTTGTCTTCTGTGAAATTCACAATAATTCTAGGAATGTTGCTAAGGTTAGAATGCCTATTTTGAGCTGGTACTAGGAATGGCAGCTATTTCTAAATATTTGACACCGTTTTGATATCTTTCCCTTTGTCTGGTGGTGTCTGTCTCATTGAAGCTGAGTGAAGAAAAGAATTCATTTATTCAACAAATACTTACTGAACGCTTTCTGTGTGCCAGGCATTCTTTTCAGTGTTGCAAATGAGGCAGTGAACAAAACAAAATTCTTTCATGAGCTTTAAAAAATCTCTTGAATATCCTCAGTCAACAAACCAGAGCAGGGAGACACAGAGGACTTGCCTCACTCTCAGGTATTCTGGGGAAACCCCCTTCAGGATGGCAAATGGACACAAGCAGGAAAGGAGAGAGTGGAACCCTGATTTGGAAAATAAAGCGGTCTTATGTTCTAATTTAATCACTGCAAAATTTTAAAAGCGTGTTAAAAAAAAAAACCAAAAAAAAAAAAAATGTGCTAGGTTGATATAACTTGGGCTTGAAAAATAAAGGATTACTGTTTTTTTTTTTTTTCCTTTTCAATGTCCCACACACTTGATGTAAGGATTACTTTTTAAGTATGCCATTTTCGTACATTTCACATTCAGAGTCTGCCCAAATTCTGCCTCCACCATCCTCTCAGCCTCTGTCAATGTCTAATGCATCCTTCGAATTTCTTTATGCATAAAGAAGCAAATAGGAATATTCCTATTTGCCCCCTTCATAACATAAAAGATAGCATACTATATTTCTCTGCAATGTATGCTTTTTTTCCTTACAATATATGGAGGAGGATTTAATAAGCGAGTACTAAGACACTTTCCTCATTCTTTTTTTAAAGCAGTTACAGAATAACAGAGTCCATTTATGGATGTTCCACAGTTAAAATAGCGATCTATTGATGGACAACATTCGGGTTGTGGCCAACTGTTTGCTCTTAAACAATACTACAGTAAGTAACTGTATGTAGGTTATTTTGCATGTAGGCAATATATCTATATAAACTTGTAAAGTAGAATTGCAAGTCATAAGGTATATGTGTAATTTTAATAGATATCATTAAATTGCCTCTCTGAGAGGAAGATTTTCTTTTTTTTTTTTTTTTTTGAGGCAGAGCCTCTCTCTGTTGCCTAGGCTGGAGTGCAGTGGCACAATTTCAGCTCACTGCAATGTCTGCCTTCTGGGTTCAAGCAATTCTCCTGACTCAGCCTCCCAAATAGCTGGGATTACAGGCACCCACCACTGTGCCCAGCTAATTTTTGTATTTTTAGTAAAGATGGGGTTTCGCCATCTTGGCCAGGCTGGTTTGAACTCCTGACCTCAGGTGATCCGCCTGCCTTGGCCTCCCAAAGTGCTGGGATTACAGGCGTGAGCCACCACGCCTGGCTAAGGTTTTCTTATTGCATGTCTGCTAGAAACCTGTGAGAGTACCTGCTGTCATCCGCATCTGGATATTTTGCCAATTCTCATAGCTTAAATGCCAGACTAGGTTGGGTGCCTTGGCAATGTGTTCTTATAGCATCCTGAACTTTCAATTATCTAAACATTTATCTCCCTGTGTGATAATGATTTGTTTGTTTCTCCAACTAGACTGCAAGCTTTGTGAGGCCAGGGACTACGTCGGTCTCCTTCACCTGGCCATAACAGACATTCACGTGTCTAATGAAGTTTAAATACATTGTCAAAAGATGAGACAATTAGTGGTAATTTAGCTCTCAGGTTATACAAGTGCAGTAAACTGGCTCGCTGTCATAGATGGGGCTCTACTGCTCTTTAATTATTAGAAATCTTCAGTTACAGCATGGGAACAAACATTCTTCTTTTATGTTACTGAAATTTATATTAAGCAGGTAGTCAGCAACAAATTCAAGAGGTTAAATCCTCAGTTATCTTCTGGCAATTTGATTTCCCAAGACCTAGACTCGATTTTGAGAATCTGAAGAACTAAAGCTTTCTATTTCCGGTTATGTGCATGAGCCAAAACATTTTACAGGGCTTCAGGAGGTCCACCTATCAACTACGAACCCCAGAGTGGGAACACCTGCTTGAGAGACATGGTTAAGGACTTTGAAATATTTTGGAGAGTGATTCAACCCCCTTATTTCTTGCCACTAGTAATTGCAGTCTACAGTTAGCCATTTCTAGATAATGAGAGTATTCTTTTCTTAAGTCTGTTCTGGACTTTGTCTGGTAGAATTCAAGAATTTTTTAATATGGAAAGATTTTTTTCCTTAAATATGCCTTTCAAAAGAAAATATTTTGGAGGAGATAAAGGATTAACATATGCTTAAGTTGAAAACCTTTGCTAAGTAAACTCATACCCGTTTTATAGTTGTTAAAGTTAAGTGATTCATATCTATTTGATTTTTAATAGTTCTTATGAATATCAGGCATACTGAAACCCCAAGGTTAGGATGAATATTATTGGATGAAAGGAAGAAAAAATAAAATTTTCTAAACAATTTTTGTATCCTCCTGTCCATAAACATTAAATAAACCTAGAACTCAGGACTTTCCCACTAAGATTAGGAGTAACATTTAAGCACACCCTTACATCTTATTTTCTTGTTTCCATAGCAGGCATGTCCTCTGACAAGAAGAGCAAAAACGAAAGAACAACAGAAACCCCAGTATTGGGGCGGTGGCGGGGCAGCTTTTTTAAAACCACTTTTCCTCCTCTGAATATTTAACGCATAGAAATGACTGAGAAAGTAGCGGAGACATAAAATAATAGAGGAAAAGCCATAACTGTCAGAGAATGTATAATGGAATGCAAGCCCAGAGTGTTTTGTTCTAGATTTTTGGCTCTTAGAGTAACCCAGGCACACATGCTAACTTAAATTTGAAGACGAAGGTTAGTAAGGTGACTTTAGCCAGCTTTGCTATATATTTGTATTCATGACGGTATTGGAGGGTGAACCCCCTTGATTCTGAAGCTGCTTATATTGTGGTAATCAATTCTTGTTATCAAAAAAAAAAAAAAAAGGGACAGATATGTGAATATGTGAGAGAACTAATTCTTTTAGGGATGACAAGTAATTTCCATGATACCATGTAACTCCTTTCCCTTTTATACGTAAGAACCCTGTAATTAGCTTTGTCTTAAAAGTTCTTTTCAAAACTCTATAGGAAAAGAGTAGCCTATATTTCAGCTACAAAGGATCTGTTGATTCTCTGTACAGCATAGTGCCTTTTGAATGCTCCTGACTTAAAGAGAATGACTGAAAGGGCCTCTACCAACAGTGAGAAAGTGGAAAGAACAGTGTCAAGTTTAAGCACTAAATCAGCAGTCTAGTGTTGGGAGGAGGATGTGCTGAATAGATACCTGCCTTGTGTCTGACTGTTCCTGTGCCTGAGTTGTCTTCATCCTGCCAAACACAAACAAGTTACTAGGCAACAAGAGTGATTCAGATGCTCTGAACACCTCACTGAATGAAATGTCTAACCACGATGTTTCCAGGAAATGCCTCCTCTATAAGTCACTGGGTAGCCTGATAAACATTTGCACGTGCTCTGAGGTCAAGTGACCTAGAGCTTCTAGCCTGTGTGTTATAAGGTGGGGCCAGCTAATGTTTGAAAGAATGCCACCTTACTGGGCAAACATAGATAGTTTGCATGCTCCTACATGGTAACTATGAGGAGGAAGGGTTGGGGACAGGGCTGGGAGAAGTGCAGTCTCTCCCCAAAAGAACTCACCAGGATGGAAATCCATTGCCCTTAGGTCATATCTCTAATTGTAAAAATAGCCCAAGATCCCAGAAAATCACAACATAGCATAGTTACACAGGAGCCTGGACTCAGATGCATTCAAATCCTACCTCTGTCACTTGTTAGATTTCTAACTTCTTATACCTCAGATAGGGGCGATTGTACCCCATACAGTAGTTGTGTGTATTAATGTTAGTATTTGGGAAACACTAGAACTAGTATCTGTCATAAACTCTGGGGATGCATTAGCTTGCCCGCCATGCTTTTACATAGCTCCTTGAGAGGTGGGGGCTGAATTGTGAAGAAATGAAGAAAAAGAGAAGTGAGGTCTTTTCCAAGGATGTATTTATTCTTTTATGATTTCCAGGACTGCCATCATAGAAATTTTAACCATAAATCATTTAAGGAATCTCTTCAAGGTCTTTCAGCATTACATAGTTTGAGAATTATGTATCAAAAAATGACCTCAGGGCTATGCAGTGGAAAGGCTGTGTGCTCATGGAGCATTGCTTTAGGGTTTCCAGTGGATATGTAATGCTCTGAAGCTAGATATGGGTTTTGCTTTACTGTTTTCCCTTCTGTTATATCCCCTTTTATATAAGATATTTTATAATAAAATGCAATCACAGAAAGTAAACCACAGTAAGATGAAATTTTGGGGCTCTGCATCACATATGGAAACCATAATTATACAGACACATTAGTGACTCATTTAGGAATAGAAAGGTACCTGAAGCTCTCTGGGAAAGGGTAAGATAATTCTGGTGTCTTTGAATGTGTGGGCTGCTACATTCATTCAGCTGCTATTCTAGGGCTGGGCTGCAGGTTCTTGGCTAGTGGCCAGGAACACCAACACAAACAGGACATGGACTCTGTCCTTGCGGCTCATAACCAGCGGAGGAGATAGCCCTGTGTAAGCAGTGAGCTTTAAAACCCTGTGCTGGGCTGAAGAGATGTGTAGGAGCATAGGTATGGGGAGAAAGCCAATGGCATTCAATCTCAATCTGATCTTTAAGAGTTCTAATTTTGCTTGAATTTATTTTTGGAAAGGAAATCAGAATGTTAGAGAATTGTGTTGGGAATGTCACCACATGCCAGGCTAGTGGCTCTGCAGTTCCTGAGCAATGTTTTGTAGTAGTGACTAAACCCTGCTCTGAGAAAGTGATGACATTAGGAGATGCAACAGAGAGTAAAAGTAGTTGGAACCTTTCTTCCTGAACTTGCAGTCTCTCTCTCTGGTTCTGTCTTTGCTGGCTGAGAGATGGTGGTGTTTCCCAAGGAAGTAGTTGGCCTGAAAGTCAAAAGGATGAAAAGGATTGGGGAGTGACTCTCAGGGTTGCCTCAAAAGCCAGTCATAATAGTTAATTTGAATTAGGTAGAAACTCTGGTCAGTTGTACAACATAAGTACATGACGTTTTATTCAAAAGCCATAAAGATTTCTTTTAAAATACGTGTTTTGTTGTTGTTGTTGTTGTTGTTGTTTTTAAAACGGAGTCTCGCTCTGTTGCCCAGGCTGGAGTGCAGTGGCCGGATCTCAGCTCACTGCAAGCTCTGCCTCCCAGGTTTATGGCATTCTCCTGCCTCAGCCTCCCGAGTAGCTGGGACTACAGGCACCTGCCACCACACCCGGCTAGTTTTTTGTATTTTTTAGTAGAGACGGGGTTTCACCGTTATTAGCCAGGATGGTCTCGATCTCCTGACCTCGTGATCCGCCCATCTCGGCCTCCCAAAGTGCTGGGATTACAGGCTTGAGCCACCGCGCCCGGCCTAAAATATGTGTTTTTAATTGACAAAAATTGTATATAATAAGGTGTATAACATGATATAATGATTTATTTATTGCCAACATAATGACCTCGTGACTTAAGGTTAACTTTTCAATCTCTATAAAAAGTAAAAGAGAAAGCCCGTTGAACTATAACATTTCCCAGCTTTCCTTGAAGTCACAATATATAAAGTGCTTCACTGAATTTAATGTTGAAGGGAGAATCCCTGTTTTATATGCAGTCTTATGCCTTGAATAACTTTCTGTAAGTGTATGTTGGTTTGGGGAAAATGCATTTAAGTTTGGTTTATTTTATAAAGAGCCCAGAGGTGTTTCTATTTTATTACAATTCACATGAATTTAGATTCTCCATCTTTCATCAGGTATCTTTATGTTACTTGGTGGAAAACTGTATTAACATTATTCATAAAATATTACTGAACAAACATAACATTTTCAAAAACAGCCATAAATAATGCCTCAAGTGATTCAAATAAAAAAGCTTCGATAGAATTCATGTTGTTTACATTTGTTTGTTCCAAAAAGCATTTGAGATAGGAATTTATAGTTTTAATTAACAAAATTCGAAGACATAATCAGCTGCTTTCTCAAAGCTATCTGGCTTAGGAGTGTATGTCATATATGATGTTAAAACTGGAATAGTCTGCAACCCAGAACAAAATATACAATCTGGGATTGCTAATCTATTACAATAGAGGTCTCATCTAGCTTAATACTGTAAATTGTCTACCTTTAAACATGAATGCTAATGGAATTTATAGACTAACTTTAAATCAAAATATGCAATTTCAGATTACTTGGGATATTATTATATTTCAATTTTAGGTATTTTGGAAAAGGCCTTTTAAAGCACCAACTATTTATAAATACTAACCAGTTTATACTAATTGGTATTATATTATTTCCTAATTTTGAATCTGCATCTGTATAATGGTCAGTTAGCATTATAAAGCATAATACTTTTTTTATATTCTTTCCTGTTGGCCTCTGAGCTCACCCAATAACTTTTCCATTATTTACCTTCTAATTAACCATCTCTTGTTCTAGGGAATACGACCTTTACCTACAACTTTATAAAATTATTTTCATTCTCTTTAATGCCTTATTTCTTCTCTAATAAACCTGAATCAGGAGCTCTCTTCATTAAGATCTTATTTAATTGGTTTCAGTCCTGGTGGAAGCCTCCCCTGCACCCCCATAGTCTCCTCTTGTTCCATTTAGATGCTTTAAGTAGTGACTAGAACCTAATGGATGATTTTTCCATGAATGTATTTTCCTTTTCATGTGGCTTATTCTAACTGTGTGATTGCCACAAGAAATAAAAGTACAAGATCAACTATGATATGCCAATGGCCAATCATTTGGCATAGCCCCTTATTTGAGAATGTGATAGGGGTAGGACAGAAGAAACTAAGAACCTGGGAGATTGCATTAATTCTCATCAAGTGGCAGAGTCAGGTTAGAACCTGGATTTTAGGATTCTAAGATGTTACAATGTACACTTGACCTGTGTTTAATTTGCTTCTGAGATTAGCAAGGGCATGTTGTAGGGGCCATGGTTATTGAATAAACTTTTGTTATTTATTAATAGTAAATTCATATGGATGTGTTATCCACAAATTATCTGCATCAAGCTAAGTAAAAATACCAAGTTAAAAAAAGACTCTTGGCTGGGCATGGTGGCTCACACCTGTAATCCCAGCACTTTGGGAGGCCAAGGCAGGTGGATCACCTGAGGTCAGGAGTTGGAGACCAGCCTGGCAAAACCCTGTCTCTACTAAAAACAGAAAAATTAGCCTGGCGTGGTGGTATGCACCTGTAATCCTAGCTACTTAGGAAGCTGAGGCAGGAGAATCGCTTGAACATGAGAAGCGGAGGTTGCAGTGAGCTGAGATCACGCCATTGCACTCCAACCTGGGCAACAAGAGCGAAGCTCTGTCTCCAAAAAAAAAAAAAAAAAAAAAGTGTTTGGGAAATATTGATTTCTCATATGATGGGACCAATCTCATGGTGGTGTTCTGAGCACTAGATCATATGATGGTTATTAGTACATTCTTTATCAGTAAATTACCTTACCCTACTTCTTTTCTTTCTGTGAGACATGGGATTTTTATTTACCTTTTTAAACTTTCTTTGGTGAGGTCACTAACATATCTTTTATTTCTTTCTTTTTATATAATGATATATTTTAATATGGCCAAGAGTCATAGAAATCTGTAAAGTAATGGTGTTACACTGAGAAAACTACAACCCAAGATTGCAAAATTACCGACCCAGGATTAATCATGACTTGTTTGTGGCCAAATTGAGAGAAAGATTCTGGTCTCTTGACTTCTGATCCAGGGCTTTGTCATGGCACTATCAGTTTTTAAACTTCTTTAGCCATGGAACCCATATTTCAGATGAGATTTTGGGCAACCTTCTAACATAGAAAGAAAAGCAGAGCTCCTCAAGTTGAAAGGAGATGGAGGCCTAAAGACATACGCACATGGTCTCCCCAAGACTCTCTGTACTGTAATATACTGACATAGTTCACAACACAGATGAAGGGTGTACTCCTTCTCTCCTCCTCCAAGTATGGTCTAGTTCTTTTCTGGAGCATTTCTGCCCCCTATATCTGAAATGAACGTAATTGGAAAGGTTGGAGGAGATACTGACCCAGCCTGGGAATTACATTTCTAAATGCAATGCCAGTCTTCCCAGTTGATTCTGGAACATTTTTCCTGTGTGTCAAGAGGAAGCCGCGGGAGAGATGTTGCTATGAGAATCCACTGATGTTTGATGTTGGTTCTTCTGACATAGCAGGGCTGTGCTATCCCATTTCCTTTTCTTTGCTGTAAGAATTCACCCTGAAGCTGTGTGCTCATTTGCGATGCTTTTCCCAAGGAGGGGTAGAACAGCCTGCCGAGTCAGAGCTACCAAAGTACCAAATGCTGGCTTCACTGCTTACTAGCTGGTGACCTTGGGCAATTCACTTAATATCTCTGTGCTCATCTGTAAAACATGGGTAATAATATTTAACCTCATAGAGTTGTGGGGAAGATTAAATAAGATAACCAAAGCATTTAGAACTATGGTGTTTGGGCAATAGTAAGTACTTATGAGTGTTAGCTATAGATCTTATTCTTAAGTCTAGGCTATATAAATTTATTTTTTATTTTTTTACATGAAACACTTCACGAATTTGTGTTATTTCCCTTGTGCGGGGGCCATGCTAATATCTGTATCATTCCAATTTTAGTATATGTGCTGCCGAGTCAAGCACAGGCTATATAAATTTAAATCATTAATAGGATACATGGTCAAAATTTTTAAACACTTGGAAAATATTCCAATCTAGTGTTGTTAAACTGAAATAAAATATATTTTGGCAGAGGAATATAGCATAATAGTGATAAAGCCCAATTAGCTTTGCATGATCACAATGTTGATGAAATTGTTTAAAGTGTATATTTTTAAATACTTTTCCAAATAAAAGCTTAAAATAACAGCACAGCCACAATATAATGATCACTTGGGTTTGCAATATAAATTAGATTGTTAAAGGCTTGGAGACATTTTCACTTTTACTTAGTTTTGCATGATTTTATTGTAGGTAAGGAAAGCTGCACAAAGTGGTCAACCAACATTTCCTAGAAAACTCTTTTTGACAGTTGATCTTCAAATTAAGGTTTCTGATTGCACTTCAGTAAAAACCTCTGCAAAGAAAGTGTGTATTTAGGCCGTTATCTGTTGAAGAGCAATAATGCCCTTGATGAGTGCATTGTTGTTCTTAAAGTTGCTGCCAACCAGGTCCAGTGGCTCTTGCCAGCACTTTGGGAGGCCGAGGAGGGTGGATCACCTGAGGTCAGGAGTTTGAGACCAGCCTGGCCAACATGGTGAAACTCTGTCTCTACCAAAAATACAAAAATTAGCCGGGCATTGTGGTGGACACTTGTAATCCTAGCTACTCGGGAGGCTGAGGCACAAGAATTGCTTGAACCCAGGAGAAGGAGGTTGCAGTGAGCCGAGATCGTGCTATGCACTCCAGCCTGGGCGACAGAGTAAGACTTTGTCTCAAAAAAAAAAAAACAAAACAAAACAAAAAACTGTCATTTTCAGAATAAAATGAAGCCTTTTTCTGCTCCTGTAACCATAGGATTCTGGAGCCCTATTTTGGAGTGAGGATTTTCTTTTCCACTATCCTTTTGTACCTGTCTTTATCACATCCGGATATATTTCACATGTGAAAGCTTTATGATTATTGAATATTATGTTCAAGTAATTTTGTGTATTTTCTTACTATTGACAGCCTTTGAACAAGTCTGATTTGCACTTACAGAACACCATTTTAAAGAGATTTGTATAATCGTGCATGAATATAGGTCAAAAGGTAGACGTAAAGAATAGTAGCCATACCATGAACATGTTGGGCACAAACCACCCAAGAGGGGAAGGTTGGTTTCTTAAGAAGCAGAATGTTATAAATTGGTGTTTCTTTTTAAAAGGGAATTTAGGGGAGAAGGGACACTGGGTTTTATAACCCAACTGGGTAGCAAGTGCTATATTTGAAAGTTCATTTCTAGGTCCAGCAGCACATACCAGGGAGTTGTAGCTGGAAAGATTTGTTGGAGGATGTGACATCTGCTGAGACCTGAAGCATGAGAGGCAAATGTGTAAGCAAGTGGATGGGGTTGGGAAGAAGTTTAGGCCGCTAAAGAAATTATACAAAAAGCTTGATAAGAGGGGATATTGCATGTGAAATGAACATAAATTCAGTAAATATGGTGGAAGCACAGGATTTAAGGAATGGAAAAAAACTAGTTTCAAAAATTGAGGCTAGAAGTGAAGGTAGGGGCCAGATTATGAAAAGCCTTGTAAGAAATGCTAAGAAACAGTAGATGTCAGAAGGACATGCCACCATCTAAAAAGCAGTCTTGAGAATAAGTAATTGGATAAAGGTGACCTGAGTAGGTATTTGTTTTTTAAGGAAATTGTGTTAATTTTGTTAGGTGTAAAAATGGCATTAGGGTCATGTTGGGGAAAAAAGAATCTCTATCTTACAGATGAAATTACATGATCTCTGAGACTGCTGCCAAAAATACAGAGTAGAGGACAGATTTAAAAACAAAAAAGATTTCCTGTGATAATTGTTATAGCTAATGGGGTTCACTGTAGTATTTTCTACTTTCTTTATGTTTGAGATTTTCTATTATGAATTTTTTCTTAAGTCAAAATAAGCAATGGACTTTCGGGTCATAGGGAGCCGTTTAGTCTTTAACGAGGTCAGTAAAGCAGGAAATAGATTAGGAACAAAACCAGAGAGGAAGGGAGTGCTGCATTAAATACCACGATTGTAGAGCTGTCAGTTTTCCCTTGTGTAAGAATGTCCATGTTTTTATATTTTCTTGGTGAGCTGTTCTTTATTATCTATTTTCTGTTAATACTTTTACTTTGTACTCTAGTTGTAAAAGTACTAGTAATGCCTGCTATTCCTAATACTGTATCAGCCTTTTATTTACAAAATAATCTTGTATGTATCTTTTTAGTGGATGGATTGAATCTATTTAAAAATTGTTGTGGCTGTTGATTTTTTTGGACTTACGTCTGTCCTCTGCAAGTAAGAGATGTCTGTGAAAAGAGAGCAGAGGTAAATAGATGGGAGATTAAAATGGATAGGATTTGGAGTGATTTTCAGGTGAGCAGGGGAGGGAGTTTGAAGTTGGATAATAGCTAACATTTATTGACTCCGAAGACCTGATTGGATGGTGGTACCATTTACCGTGATAAGAAATGGAAGAGGAGGTGTGTGACTGGAAGGAAATGGCAAGTGTGTTTTGGTACATGAGTTGTAAGCATCTGCTTTATCTTTGTTCTTAGAGCTATGAACTCTTAGATGGAATTCATTATTTTCTTTTAAAGATACCCCCATTTAACCCATAATCACTTTTGCCGTTTTTAAGATTGCCTCTAAGGTATAGATGCACATTAACCAGAATGTCATTTTTGGTCTCGTTTGGTTTGGTATAAGCTTTGGAAATGGGCTCCCAATGTCCTATTCTTACTGATGCAGATTATGCTGTAAGAGATAATTTTAGAAACAATAAAACAAAACTCATTTTCTAGGCTGTTTCTTTGTTTCATAGGAAGCAAAGAAGTATAATTTTTTGATGTTTTAAATATAAATATTTGATAGCATGTTTATATTTTAAAAGCAATTTAAAGTGATTATTTATAGGCAAGCACTTTTATTTATATAGGGTCATCAATGACAATTAGATTTAATGGAAATAAGATTAACTATAAAATTACATCTTTTAGCTTCCTAATGCTAATTGAACATTGAGTTTGTAATGTTTCCTGACTACCTCTTGGCATTATGTTCAGGTTTAGAGACAGTGATTTTAATCATCCTGTGTTTTCTAAGCCCATTTCACCCTTTAGAAAACAGTTTTGATCATAGTTCACTCCCATGGATAGACCAGTGCCAAACCAAACAGGATAACTACTTGGCTGATTTTTATTCACTGCTGATAGGTGGAGCTTGGCATTTTAAAAGACTATTAACAGAGAGACTGTTTTACTTCTTTCTGATTTTATTTTCAGTTTTTTTTTTTTTTTTTTTTTTGAGACGGAGTCTCGCTCTGTCACCCAGGCTGGAGTGCAGTGGCCAGATCTCGGCTCACTGCAAGCTCCGCCTTCTGGGTTCACACCATTCTCCTGCCTCAGCCTCCCAAGTAGCTGGGACTACAGGCGCCCGCCGCCACACCCGGCTATTTTTTTGCATTTATTTTCAGTTTTTATATACCCTACATGTTTTAAAAATTCCTGTTAAGTTATATATAACCAGTCTTTTTCCCATTTTATTTCCGTCATTTGATTTTCTTTTCACTTTTACATCTACCTGGCATATGGTTTTACTAAACTTCAAATGTTATTTCAGGCTGTTTTCTACTTTGTGAAAGTTTTTATCTCTCATTGTTCTTTTAAGTGACTTCTGCTTGGGAAGGGGGGGAAAAGCAGTTACTAATCAAAATGCCTTGAGGACAGGAGCCAGCTTTCTCTTCTGCTGCCTTCCTTAGCACTTAGGACCCAATTCTGCACAGAACAGGAGGACATAAATAATTCTGTCTTTGTTGGCTGTTTATTTGCTTTACCTTCTAGGCTATCAGCAGTAGTATTAACAATTGCTACATATTTAACCGGCAAGTACTGATACCTTGAGTTTGGTCACTGTTTTTCATTCAACCCAGGGTACAGTTTTAAGTTTTCTGTACCTGTAGCTTCTATCCCATTTACTTAAGATAAAATTGAAAAATGTCTGCACTGAAGGTCAAATTCTGAATTCTTGTTAGATATTTGATAGCTTTAACTTTTATGTCTCCACATAATGCTTTTGTTTTTATTCTTCCTCTGCTTATAATATTGCATCTTTAGCCTTTTAAAAAAGCCTAATATGCATTAAACACTTATTTAAAACACAGCACTGGGATGATCAATTAAATAAAAGTCCATTATGACCAGTGTAGTTAGAATACTATACACATGCTATTTTGATCTATTATAAATGGAAAAGAACTCAAAGGCAAAAATCCATAATTGAGTAAGTATGGGAGCATTTTCAGAGGAATCTTTTTAGTTTTAGAAAGTTATATTAGTACAGGTTTCTAGAGGGCATTTACTGTAATTGGATCTCAGTAGGTTGGAACATAGATGTTCCTGATGTTCTTTTGACTTGATGGTGCACTGATTTTTTTTCTGACAATGGTTGTTCACTTAAAATTTTAAATTGAGTATTATCTCATAAGCCTGGTGAGCCTAATTTGAATAGCCACCCTGTTACTTTAATGTCCCATCCTGCTTTGTCTTTGTAGCACTTTTAATCTTTAATTACTATTGTCTTACATTAGCAGAATTCAAGCTCCATGAGGGAAGTGACTTTTTTAAAATTATTGTATCCCTAGAACAGTGACTAGTACATAGTTGGCACTCACTGAATATTATTGAATGAATAATTATCTTAGCCAAGCATAGTATTGTGCACCCTGTAGTACCAGCTACTCAGGAGGCTAAAGCAGGAGGATTGCTTGAGCCCAGGAGTTAGAGGCTGCAGTAAGCTATGATTGTGCCACTGTGCTCCAGCCTTGGTGACAGAGTGAGACCCCTTCTCTTAAAAAATAAGAACAACCTTTGTCTTTTTAGGCAGCAGAATTAAAACATGCTGCTTATTTTTTCAATGCAAAAAAAAAGATAAAAAGTGAAGTAAATGTTCCATGTAGTATCACCCTTCCAGTAACCATGTAATTTATGTAACACAATTTTATTCATATAATACACATTTATTTATAATGTAACTAGTCCCATTTTGATGGACAGTGTGGTTCTGGTTTTTTAGTCTTACAGACCCAGAATCACTTATCCGCAATTTCAAAATCTGAACAGTAGTAGAAGTACTGTGTCAAAAGATAAAAGCATTTCCAAAGCTCATCACATATTTACAAAGACATTCTCAAAAGAATGGTACCAATTTATGATTCTACCAGCAATTCAGTGCAGTTTTTATGCTCCTTTCTGATTATAGCTTAAATTACATTTTAATGGGATTTGTTTCAAAATAACTTTCCAGTGTTCCTTATCCATGAATTAGAATACGGTAGAAGTTTGTGTGCTAATTTGTCAGTGAGACATTCTGTAGGAAGTTCTATATTATTGGTAATTGGGAGATATTTAGTCACAGGAACTCTTTCACCTATGATTTGTCAGAGAAGGTGTAGGGGAAATCAGCTTCAAATAGGAAGTAAAGAAATGAGTTCTGGCTCACCTCAGATTTATCTTCTACTTGTTTCCCTACTCACTGCAGAAGCAGATATCTCACAGCAAAAGTTATTCTCTGTTCCCCATGTTTTCTCAGGGTTTAGATTCCTGAAATCATTTGCCTTCATATATATACGAGGGATATGAAAAGAATATGAAAATGAAAAACTGACAATGTACAAAGAAAGATGAGCATCAAGGCCCCAAATGAAAGCCTTGATTATATAAATAATCATAATTATATTGTATATATTATTAATCTAAAATTATATACTTATGCTGTGTTTATTTACATATAATAATGAACTGTTCCTGATAGAGTATCTGACTTTTTCACATGTTAAATTAGTTTTAATTGTGGCTTTGTGTACGATTTACAATTGCCACAGTAGAAATATTTCAGTTCAGTCTGTAGAATTTTAATATCACGTCGCTGTGTAAGAGCACCTGCCCACAGTTCCCACCACAGTTTGGTTTTTCATCCAGATACTCAGGATTTTAATGACAAGGGTTGATCCCCCTGTAAGTTTTACTTTTACAGAACATGTCTTACTTTGGACTCCTAAGAACTATTTAAATGCAGCTCCAGTGTCTACCTTCACTTTTCCACATTTTTATTCTCTTTTAAGGCTTTATTGCAGAAACTCTTTCTTTTGTTCACCTATTCCTTTTCTTTTCCAAACTCATTTCTCGCTTCTGATCACCTTCTGAAGGGACAGCTTGGATATGTTGGAACTAAATTTCTTGTATTATAATATATCTAAAAGAAACACAAAATAAGAGCTGTATACCGTGTTCTAGGTTTTGCAAAAGAAAACAGGCAGGATCACAGCATAATTAATGGTGTACAAATAGACACTCCATGATCATTATTGTGCCAACAGCCACCAAAGCTTTGTGAGGAATGTTCAAGCTCTGTACAGGGGACATTACTTTAGTAGAGTAGGCAACAAAAGACGCATTTGTTTATTAGAAACTTTGCTTTGCAACTTTGTGAACCAGCACAGTTGGTCACAAATGGAAATGAAAGTCTTGAGTGAGCTGTTCTGCCTGTTTTAAGAGAGAAATGCGTCATTCCCTGAAGGTTACTGGATTAGTTTACTTGCTCTAGAGCTAACAACATAGGGATTTAGTTCTAAAGAACCTTATTTTTCCCTAGGAGACTATGTCTATTGGTAGCCATTCTGAATATCCATATACTAAGCCACTAATATTATCTAAAACAGTACTTAGGTACTATGATGAATAAACCAAATTTATTTCCAAGTGATTTTTTTAAGTATACAAACTTTCTAGTGAAAATTTTGGAAATTTACATTTTATGGCAGTTTCTTCATTTCCTTGATTTATTAGAATAAATGAAAATTCAATAGATAAATATAGGTATATTTTAAGTATCAATATCATTGTCACTTGCATCCCTTGAAATTGTTTAAATGGCATTCTGTTAGATTAACGATTTTAATCTTTTAGGTACATTTCATCTCTAAGGTTATTCTCTTTGTGTATCTACCTCATGTCTTCAATGAAGTGTTGGGTTGGATTGAGATATCTGGGTCCCTCTTCCTAGAGCCAAATTTGAATAACATAAATCATCATTATTAGGTTATTTGCAGAAACCAATCTCTGAAGCCTATGATTGGAAGCACTGGTCAAATAAGTGCTTTTGAGAGATAATTATTTATTTAAAAGCAACATAATGGTTTAAATTCTAGGAGAACCTACAGCCTATTACAACAACCTTAATAGCTTTAGAGAAGGTATACCTTTTTATAATTTCATACCACTTGAAAGCAGTGGCTTATTTAGTCACTTATGCAAAAGGAACTCTGGAAAAACAGCTCTGCATAAATCATTCTGTTATAAAGACAGACTCGGGAAGGGGAACATCACACACCGGGGCCTATCATGGGGAGGGGGGAGGGGGGAGGGATTGCATTGGGGAGTTATACATGATATAAATGATGAATTGATGGGTGCTGACGAGTTGATGGGTGCAGCACACCAACATGGCACAAATATACATATGTAACAAACCTGCACGTTATGCACATGTACCCTAGAACTTAAAGTATAATAAAAAAATGAAAAAAAAAAAAAAAAAAAAGACAGACGCACATGTCTGTTCATTCCAGCCCTATTCACAATAGCAAAGACATGAGGTAACCTAAATGGCCATTGATGATAGACTGGGTAAAGAAAATGTGGTACATGTACACCATGGAATACTATGCAGCCATTAAAAAGAATGAGATCATGTCCTGTGCAGGGACATGGATGGAGCTGGAGGCCATTATCCTTAGCAAACTAATGCAGGAACAGAAAACCAAATACCACGTGCTCTTACTTATAAGAAGTGGGAGCTAAATAATGAGAACACATGGACACATAGAGGGAAACAAAATACACTGCTGCCCACCCACCGAAGGGTGAAGGTGGGAGGAGGGAGAGTATCAGGAAGAATAGCTGATGGATGCTGGGCTTAATGCCTGGGGGATGAAATAATCTGTACAACAAACCCCCATGACACGCATTGACCTGTGCAACAAACCTGCACTTGTATCCCTGAACTTAAAAGTTAACAAAGAAAACAGCCTTGCATTTTTAAATGGAAGCAGAAAATAGTATAGACTGTATATGAATGGTCTACATTGTTTATTACTTCATTTATGGAACATTTTTGTGGTTGGCATAAGAGAATGAAAAATGGAGGGTTTACAGTCCTTTCTAGGTCTTCTGTGTTGTCTCCCTTTCTCTTTTTTCCTCTCCTTTTAATGAAGACCCTGCTGTACCTTGAAGAACCCAGGTGGACTGAAGCATAGGACTTCAGGACACTAGGAGCTTTCTAGCCCTCATGGTCCCTACTCCACAATACCCTATACTAAGACTTGGTAAATTGCAGAAGTGATGGAACTAAACTGCTCAAGGTACAGATTCTAGAACCAACCTTCTCCTTAATAATTTTTCAGTGCCCAATTCCTGCTTCTAGGAAATGTGCCCCTAAACCTCTCAGGCTGTATTAAACTATTTCTTGAACTCATTTTGTTAGCACAGAGCACAAAGCACAAATGTGATAACCAGTAACCCATTATATTTTAAATAAATATCAGTGTCTAATTCTAGACGTTAGACTCCTACAAGGAAATGATATTGAAGTGTATCTAGGTGCCATTTCTGCAGCAGCACAGGGATTGAGTAAACTTCCTGTTCTTAGGCATGTGCCATCCGCTGTAAACACCGAATGTACTGGCCACAGCACCTGGTTAAATGTTTCTCCTCAAGTCTCTGCCTTTATCTCCATACAGAGCAGGATTATCTAACTCATTTCTATAGATTTTTGCTTAAAGGTAACTTTGCTTAAATCTCAAAACAGAGCAGTAATATCTCTTCCATTGCATTAGTAAACAGCAAGCAATGTTTCAAGAAGTCATTTTTAAATACCCATTTCAGTGGCTTGTTTTTATTAGGCTTTGCAACATTTTTTTTTGAAATAGTATGAAATACATACACTGGTCTCCATGTGGTAGAGGGAGCAATCAATATGTGGATTTCTAAAATAATCTGAAGGTCATGGAATACAAGAGCTGTATTAAAATAGAGAATTATAAAGTTATTTCAAGGGAACAATTCTTTTTTTTTCATTTCATTTGTTATCCTGATTGTTCTGCAACAAGGTTATTCTTTCAAATCTAGGAAATTTTTTGTTGTTGACAAGGATGATATACTGTTGACTTTGACTGTGATCTATTTACTTAGAAGGAGATCTCTAGTTTCATTTAGAGAGTGTTATGTGGTTTACGGGAATATAATGTTAAACTATTAGACTCGGGTTTTGCTTTTCTTTCTTCCCTGGACTAGCCATTATTCTTAGGAGAAAATATTAACTCCAATATCAGTCTTAAATATCTTATTTTAAAACTATTAAAAGGGACTGGTTGTGATGGCTCACACCTATAATCCCAGCATTTTAGGAGGCTGAGGTGGGAGAATCACTTGAGGCTAGGAGTATGAGACCAGCCTGGGCAACATAACAGGACCCATATTTCTACAAAAAAAAAAAAAATATTTAAAAAATTAGCTGGCATGGTGGTGTGCACCTGCAGTCCTAGCTACTCGGGAGGCTGTGGCAGGAGGATCCCTTGAGCCTAGGAGTTTACTGCAGCCTGGATGTCAGAAAGACACCCTGTCTAAACAAAACAAAACAAAAATGACTAAATGGGATTTTTTTTAAGGTTTTCAACACCTCTCACTTCAATAGGTAATCTATGCAGCCTCCTATTACAGAGTAAATTAAACCCTAAGGTATTAAAACCTAAGAGAATCGGTTTCTAGGTATATAAATCTTTGGGGTATATAAGGAAAGCCAGGAATGTAGAAGCAGATAATTATCACTGTTGTTCAGTTAGGCTGTTATATTTAACCTTACTGATAAAAAGCCCCCAGGGTGTTGGCCCTAAACAAGTGCTGACTGCTTTTGTTTGACCATTAAACATGGAACAGGTAATGCAAGTTGTATGAAATGATTCTAGTGACCACGTGTCTATCTTGTATGAGATGATTCTAGTGACCACATATCTATCCTGTAAAGTTTTTTTGTGAATTAGTAAAATGATAGTTTAGGTTATTGAAAGTGCAAATGTCTCTTTATATTATAGGGACTTCTTTTGTTCATCTGCTAAAGTAGATAAACATTTTAACACAAAGATAAACCTTCAACCCAGCTTATTCTGGATGTCATATTTCACTAGCAGTGAGTCCAGAAAGGGGTGGAAAGTCACAAATTTCCGCCTCACTCTTTTTTTTTTTTTTTTTTTTTGAGACAGAGTCACACTCTCTCGCCCAGGGTGGAGTGCAGTGGCGCGATCTCGGCTCACTGCAACCTCCGCCTCCTGGGTTTAAGTATTTCTCCTGCCTCAGCCTCCTAAGTAGCTATGACTACAGGTGCACACCACCACGCCTGGCTAATTTTTTTATTTTTAGTAGAAATGGGGTTTCACCATGTTGACCAGGATGGTCTGGATATCCTGACTTCATGATCCACTTACCTTGGCCTTCCAAAGTGCTGGGATTACAGGCGTGAGCCACCGTGCCTGGCCTCAGTCTTGCTCTTTATACTAAACACTGAAAACATCTACATCAAGAAGGAAGACACTATTTAGGGAGTCCCCTCTTCCCCACCCTACTGAAACTCTAGATTTGTCAAGAATGGAGCTGGGGGAAGCGAGCATAAACCATCATTTGGGAAAAGCTCCAATGCATATGCTCCCCAACTCTCACACCTTGACTTTGAGAACCTCTCATTTAGGGTAAATTTGAATGGAAATGTGAAGAATTATTTTAAATATCCCCTAGTCTTTGACCTTGTTTTTTTTTTTTTTTTTTTTTTGAGACGGAGTCTCGCTCTGTCGCCCAGGCTGGAGTGCAGTGGCCGGATCTCAGCTCACTGCAAGCTCCGCCTCCCGGGTTCACGCCATTCTCCTGCCTCAGTCCCCGAGTAGCTGGGACTACAGGCGCCCGCCAGGTCGCCCGGCTAGTTTTTTGTATTTTAGTAGAGACGGGGTTTCACCATGTTAGCCAGGATGGTCTCGATCTCCTGACCTCGTGATCCGCCCGTCTCGGCCTCCCAAAGTGCTGGGATTACAGGCTTGAGCCACCGCGCCCGGCTGACCTTGTTTTATAGTCTTCTTCTATCTTCAGGGTTTGGGTAACCCTTTCTATCTTTCCATTAACATACCTACCTATCTAAATAATCTACCTCCCTACCTATTTATCTATTCACTCCTTTATTTTTTCATTCATCCATTCATTCACCTTACTGCATGTTCCATATTGTACCATGGATTATTAAAGCGACTTCCCATGTGACTCCATCTTCTTTTAAGCTTTTTCTCCTTCTGGAGAGCTTTAGCTTCACAATCCCAGGGCTGCAATTTCTGTCTTTCCAAAATATGCTAAGAATCAGATTTAATCATCAAATTTTCCAGTCACCAATAGAAAGCCTCACAGCTAGGAAATGTCCACAAAAAGAAGCCAAATTTTAAAATATCCTGTGGAACTTCCAGTTGTATTGAAGGTACTTTATTATATCAGCATCATTAAGGCAGAAACAGTTGATAAGGTGAGCAGTCTTCCACCATCTCTGTATGCTGCACTATGGACTGCAGATCATCCCTGCTTGTGAGATACTCTCAGTTCTACAGTTTGTTGTTTTCAAATTTGTATAGCTAATATTTGCTGTGGGTAAGTACTGTATTCATTTCAACAAGTATTAAATGGTTTATCTGGTCATTTTTGTGTGTGTGTGAGATATAGACCATTTTTCCCCCTTTAAATCTAACTCATTGTAAATTTTGATAAATTTTGCTAGAAAATCCATCTTTTTTGTCATTTCATGTTGTTTAGTTACAAGTTTATTTTTAGAGCACAGTTTACACACATTTTGTTAAATAGTTTGCTTTTCATTAGATAGTTCTTGATCTTGTCTGTAGAAAACTTGGAAATGTGTATTGTTTCAGAGTCACTGTAAAAGTAGTGTTTAGCTGGTAAGTACAACACTTTAAAGGGATAAGTGAGCCCAGAAGTTAATAAGAGGGTATGGGATGTTCCTTGGTTTTTTAGTTCTTTAGAAATAATTTATCTTGATGGGCTATTTTTTTTTTCCAAGACCAAGTCTCACTCTGTTGCCCAGGCTGGAGTGCAATGGCACCATCTCATCTCACTGCAACCTCTGCCTCCTAGGTTCAAGCGATTCTTGTGCCTCAGCCTCCTGAGTATCTGGGATTACAGGTGCACCCCACCACACCTGGCTAATTTTTAGGAGAGATGGGGTTTTGGCATGTTGCCCAGGCTGGTTTCGAACTCCTGGGCTCGAGTGATCCACCTGCCTCAGCTTCCCAAAGTGCTGGGATTATAGGCATGAACCACCGCACCTGGTGGGCTATACCTTTTTTAACAGCTTACTTGAGTGATAACTCCATATGATAAAGTTAAATTGTTTTAAGGGTAAAATGAAATGATTTTTAATAAATTTACAGAATTATGCAACCATCATTACTAATTTTAGAACATTTCTGTCACCCAAAAAGAAACTTCCAGCCCACTTGCAGTCACTGCCATTCCCACCTGCATTCTCAAATAACCACTAATTACTTTCTATCTCTGTTTGTTAGGCTGTATCTTTCTCTTCTTATGAAAACTGGATGTAGAACCAAAGTAGTCCAATCTACCTGAATATGGGATGGAAAATAAGTACCAGAAATAAAAATATCTGCCCTCTACCCAAGCGTATCTCCCCTAAAGTTCAGAAGTACAGTTACTGTGTGTAGCTAATTTTTCAATTATATCTTTTCTTTATTCTTTTTTTTTTTTTTCACCAAGCCATTCTCAGAAGAAAGTGTCATCAAGATACCATCAAGCTTTCCCATTTCCCAAATTAAAAATCCTACCACACTAAAATGATGTAGGACTTAGTGGCAGTATAAAAACTTGTAATGATCTGACAAGGACTCTTTTCAATGTTACTTTTGTTGTGAAAGTATTTCAGAAATACATGATAATTTTTTGGTAAGCAGTGACTCTTCTGTCGGTTTTCAAGAACTTGTTAGTAAAAATACTTAACAAATTTTGTGGGCACTTCTGAAATAGAATCCCATCACTAACAAAGCACCCTCACATCCGTAAGCATATTGGTACCTCCCCATTTTTGGCTGGAAAGAATTTTACAAACAAGTTAGTCTCAAATACTGTTAATAAGAAAAAGCTGGCTGGGTGCAATGGCCCATACCTGTAATCACAACACTTTAGGAGGCTGAGATAGGATGGATTACTTGAGGCCAGAAGTTCGAGACCAACCTGGCCAACAAGGCAAAACCCCGTCTCTGCTAAATATACAAAAATTAGCTGAGCATGATGGTGGGCCTGTATTCCCAGCTACACGGGAGGCTGAGGCACGAGGATCGCTTGAACCTGGGAGGCTGAGATTACAATGAGCCAAGATTGTGCACTCCAGCCTGGGTGACATAGCGAGATTCTGTCTCAAAAAAAAAAAAAGGAAAAGAAAAGGTAAGATGTTGTGGTGTTTAGGAAAAACTTTATGGGCATGAGATTTCTAAGCTAAACTGGATGCTGTTAACATAAAATTATATACCTAACTGTATTACAGATTTAATATGGTGGCTTATTAGTAATATTAACTATAATTAAATGGCAGATATAGGTGATAGGGAAATTTTTAACAGCCTCCTTTTCTTTTTACCCTACAATAACGGTGAATTATAAGTTAATTTTTTTTCTAAGTTTATATTGATTTTTACAAAATTATAAAGACTGAAGAATTGCCTATACTGTAATCTAGAAAACCTCAGCACCATGCAATATAGCCAGGTAACAAACCTGTACCCCCAATCTAAAATAAAAGTTTGAAATTTAAGAAATGAAAAAAAAACCCACCAAGTTCATAATTGATTGTCTCAATCTTTTTCACTGATGCTATTGTTGACCTTTTCATATGGAATGCTACTAGAGGCAGTGGTATACCATTTGGGAACAGAGGCTCCTGAGGTCAGATTCCTGGTTAAATCTAGGCTCTGCTACTTCCTCTCTGACCTTGGGCAACGTACATCATCTTAATTTATTTTTATTTATTTTATTTTTTTATTTTTATTTATTTTATTTTTGAGAGGGTCTGCGGCTCTGTGCCAGGCTGGGAGTAGTGGCAGTGGCCAGATCTCAGCTCACTTGGCAGAGCTCCGCCTCCCGGGTTGCACGCATTCTCCTGCCTCAGCTCCGAGTAGGTGGGACTACAGGCGCCCGCACCGCTGCCGGCTAGTTTTGTATATTTTTAGTAACGCGCCGGGGGGGTTTCCCATGTTCACGCCAGATACCCCGTCTCCGATCTCTGACCTCGTGATCTGCTCCGCCTCGGCCTCCAAGAGTTGGCTGGGATTACAGGCTTGAGCACCGCGCCCTGGCCTATTTTTTTTTTTTTTTATTTTTATGGGTACAAAGTGGTTGTATATATTTATGGGGTACATGAGATATTCTGATACAGGCATATAGTGTGTAATAATCAAATCAGGGTAAATGGGGTATCCATCACCTCACTTTGTTATAAACATTACAGTTATAATTTTAGTTATTTTTAAATGTACTAAATACATAAATTATTGTTGACTGTAGTCACCCTTTTCTATCAAATACCAGACACTTACTCATTCTATGTAACTATATTTTTTTATCCACTAACCATCTCCACTTCGCCTGCCCCACCACCCACCACTACCCTTTCCAGCCTCTGGTAACCATCTTTTTACCTCTATCACCATAAGTTCAATTGTTTTAATTTTTAGATTCCACAAATGAGTGAGAACATGTGAAGTTTGACTTTCTGTGCCTTACTTATTTCAATTAACATAATGTCTTCCAGTTCCATCCATGTTGTTGCAAATGATGAGATCCTATTCTTTTTTTATGGATGAATAGTACTTCAGTGTGTATATGTACTACATTTTCTTTATCCATCCGTCAGTGGACACTTATGTTGCTTCCAAATCTTGGCTATTGTGAATAATGTTGCAGTAAACATGGGAGTGAAGATATCTCTTTGATATGCTGATTTTCTTTCTTTTGGATGTATTCCCAGCAGTGGGATAGCTGGATCATATGGTAGTTCTATCTTTAGTTTTCTGAGGAACCTCTGTACTGTTCTCCATAGTGGCTTTACTAACTAACATTCCCACCAACAGTGTACAAGGATTCCCCTATCTCCACATGCTCACCAGCATTTGTTGTTGCCTATCTTTTGGATAGAAGCCATTTTAACTGGGGTGAGATGATATCTCATTGTAGTTTTGATTTGTATTTCTGTGATGATCAGTGATGTTAAGCACCTTTTCATATACCTGTTTGTCATTTGTCTGTCTTTTGAGAAATGTCTATTTGGAACTTTTGCTTATTTTTTTACTCAAACTATTAGATTTTTCCCTGTTGTTTGAGTTCCTTATATATTCTGGTTATTAATCTCTTGTCAGATGGATAGTTTGCAAATATTTTCTCCCATTCTGTGGGTTGTCTCTTCACTTTGTTTCCATTAAAAAAAATTTGGCTAGCAATATTTCCTAGGGTTGTTATTGTGGTTAATTTAGATAATACACAAGCATAGTACCTGCCATATAAGTAAGATTTGTTGAGAACTATTATGTTGTGAATATTTTATTCCACAAGTTGATTTTTTTAATGGTTTTATAGTGACAACAGAGTTTTCTTTTTTAAGGTCTAAGAAAGCTTTTGTGTCTGTTAAGAAATTCATCCTCAGATTGTTTCAACTGATACTCAATTCAATCAAATTCTGTTTCAAGACCTAGTTTTTCTTAAATCTTTAAGCTCAATGTATAAACATCTGTTATTATTGCAGTTTATAAATGCAGGAACTTGCTTTCTTTGATCAATATTTTGCATCTATCTTGAACAGATTAAATTCTTCTAAATATTAAAACTATAATAAACTGTCGATAAAAATCTCTTAATTTTTTAGTTATATTTACACATTTAATATATCTTAAACACCTCATATGCACCACAAGGCACACTTACACATCTGGAACACAAAGCATTTCTAAGCCCTTCTACTAGAACCCATGTCTATACTCAGTCACCTCTGCAGCTGCCGTCAGTGAGCGTCAGATCTGAACTGCATTCCCTGCACCTTTTTCTGTAGCCATGAGTATCGATCACATAGTATTTTCCCATTTTGTAAAACCATAACCTTTGATATGAATGAGATTCTACAGTTTCTATTAAAACTGAAGTTTCTTCTTAATTTGATACTTCTTTTTGAGATAGAGTCCTGCTCTGTCACCCAGGCTGGAGTGCAGTGATGCAATCTCAACTCACTGCAACCTCTGCCTCCCAGGTTGGAGGGATTCTCATGCCTCAGCCTCCCAAGTTGCTGGGACTACGGGCGTGTGCCAACATGCCCAGCTCATTTTTTGTATTTTAAGTAGAGATAGGGTTTTACCATGTTGGCCAGGCTGGTTTCAAACTACTGGCCTCAGGTTATCTGCCTACCTCAGCACTGTTTTCTTCTTATATAGTATTTATATATCTGTCTTGCAGTTTTACAGTTACTATGGTATCATACGTTATATGTAATATTAAGGTAACCATAATTCATTTTGCGAACCCCATGTTCTTGGATATTAGATTATTTCCAATTTTCCCTTATATGTAATGGTTGAAAATATGCTTGTAAAAATACGTTTTGTACATCTAATTCCCTTAAGATAAAGTCATAAAATAGGATAACTGAATAAAAATGCTATTCAAAGCCAATTTAAAAGCCTATGCAAAAATAATTATTCTTGCTGCACTGTATACAAATAATTAGGCCAAGTATAATAAAGCAGACCAGTCCTAGCATGATTTGTCTTTAGTAAAAACAGGAAACTGCAGACAGAAAATTGTGTTTCAAAACTATAGTACACCTGTTTTAGATTCTAGTCTTGCCTAATGTTTTCAATTTTAATATTTTCTTTTCTTTTCTTTTTTTTTTTTTTTTGAGACGGAGTCTTGCTCTGCCACCCAGGCTGGAGTGCAGTGGCCGGATCTCAGCTCACTGCAAGCTCCGCCTCCCGGGTTTACGCCATTCTCCTGCCTCAGCCTCCCGAGTAGCTGGGACTACAGGCGCCCGCCTCGTCGCCCGGCTAGTTTTTTGTATTTTTAAGTAGAGACAGGGTTTCACCGTATTAGCCAGGATGGTCTCGATCTCCTGACCTCGTGATCCGCC
>NW_016815256.1:743917-748636 GCF_001698545.2 Rhinopithecus bieti
TATTAGCCAGGATGGTCTCGATCTCCTGACCTCGTGATCCGCCCGTCTCGGCCTCCCAAAGTGCTGGGATTACAGGCTTGAGCCACCGCGCCCGGCCAATTTTTAATATTTTCTACAGTTTGGACCGAATTCTAATTTTTCTTGGCTAGAAGTCTTCAAAATAATGTTTTCAATTTTTTTCTTCTTTCTTCCCCATTTTTCCTAATTTGAAGTCACTGAAAACTAAGCTGTGCTTTCATGAAGACCTGTGAACTAAAGCTAGACAACTTAAACCTCAGAAGAAAATAACAACCTATTTACATTCATAAGCCACTTTCATACCTGCCTACTAATGTATGAACTTCAGAGTAATGTGATCTGTATTGATTTTCCAGGATTATTTTGTTTGTTGTTGTTTTTCTCCCTTCCTTCCCCTTTATTCTCTTCATAGGACATCAGGACTTCACGACCTTCTAAAAATGAGCTTTCCTAATAACTCAGGACCTACCCATCTAGGAACAAACCACCCTAGCCATGAGAGATAAGATGAAACCTGAGCCCAGAGACTTTTTCTTCTAAAATGCTTTCTCCTAAAGATTTAAAAAAAACAAAAGGGGGGAAATGTGAAAGGAAAATATCTCTGGGCCCCAAAATCACTAAGCTAGAGGGAAAAGTCAAGCTGGGAACTGCTTAGGGCAAACCTGCCTCTCATTCTCACACATCTGCTTACTGAGATAAATGCATATCTCATTGCCTCCTTTGGAGAGGCTAATCAGAAGCCCAAAAGAATGCAACCATTTATCTCTTATCTACCTATGACCTGGAAGCGCCCTCCCTGCTTTGAGTTGTCCCACCTTTCCAGACCGAACCAATGTTCATCTTACGTATATATGTTGATTCATGTCTCATGTCCCCCTAAGATGTATAAAACCAAACTGTGCTCTGACCACCTTGGGCAAATGTCATCAAGACCTCCTGAGGCTGTGTCATGGGTGTGCATCCTCAACCTTGGCAAAATGACCTTTCTAAATTAACTAAGACCTATTTCAGGTTTTCAGGGTTCACACTATAGTTATCCTTTCCTTCCTACCAGTGTCTGGGAAAGCGAAAAAAACCACAATAGTTCCTCTCTCAGTGGGTGGCAGTTCCATTAGTTCATTTGTTTAGGGTAGTATGCCAGAGTACAAAGCAGATGCCAAGCCTTCAGTGTCCTCTTACATTGCAAAATACTGGAAGTTAACCTAGAAAATACTGAAAAAATTAAAGATCTGTATAGATTCATCTCCCTTTAGAAGGCAAATGGCAAACTCTGAACCTTCCAGTACACTGCTAGTGTTTTGTTACATTTTTTTTTTAACTAAGCCTGATTTATTCCAGAAATGTAAGGAAGATTTAAAATTAGAAAATGATTGTAATAAAATACATCACAAACATGTTTAAAAGGAAAAGATATTATTATCTGGAGTGAAGCCAAAATGGCATTTGGTAAAACTTAGTATCCAATTGATGTTTCAAGGGAAAATTATTCAATATTTTATTTTAATAGAAGTAAGTATAGTTAGGCTCTTTTAATGTCAATATCACACAATTTTAGCTGTGTAATGTATGTTCTAATACCTAGTGGGAAAAGTCTGCTGCTTTCATTTTCACTCCTAAATGAGCTTTAGAATCTTTCTGTCAAATTACAAGAAAACACATCCATAGACATCATTGTACTTCCGTGTTTTGCTTCTACATCTCTAATTTTTAACATTGTTCTAGCCAATGAAGCCAAGAAAATAAAAAGAAAACAGGCAGGTAATGACTAAAAGGCAGAAAATATATATGTGAAAATAACTAAAACATACAGTATTCAACTGGAAGGTTAGATTTTGTTTATGAATTAAAACACAGTATCCTTATAGAATCAGTAATAGCTTTTAGGTAGAAAACCTAAAAGAAATCACTTACTTGACTGTTGGTTACTGATGTAGCCACCATAACAAAGAAAAAATGGCCTCAAATTTTAATAAATAAATGTTCAGAACTTATATGAAGAAAGCTATACAAATTAACTGATGTGGATAAAAGTAAGCATAAAGCTATACTATATTCATACATGGGAAGCTGAGGTATTATCCCAGTAAAGATTTGATGTTGCCATATTATATAATGAGAGTCATTTCCTTTTAATAATGCCAATAGAAGTTTTCCTATCTGATAAAATGATTCCAAAGTTCATCAGAGAGTAAAAATGGTAGCAGCAGCAGGTTTATACCACTAGGCTACATTACATAACTAATACTGGGTAACAGCAACATTTTTTTGTTTGTTTGTTTGTTTTGGAGACAGGGTCTCACTCCATCACCCAGGCTGGAATGCAGTGGTATGATCACTGGCACTGCAGCCTCAACCTCTTGGTCTCAAGCAATCCTCCAACCTTAGCCTCCCAAGTAGTTGGGACTACAGGTGCACCACCGCACACAGCTAATTTTTTCTATTTTTTTTTTGTAACCATGGGGTTTTGCCATGTTGCCCAAACTGGTCTTGAACTCCTGGGCTCAAATGACCTCCTGCTTGGCCTCCCAAAGTACTGAAATTACAGGTATGAGCCACCACATCAATAGAAGGAATCTCAGATAAGACTTTTTAAGAACCAAGCCCAGCCATGGATATGTATCATCAAATACCTGTGAATTGGGTGATTCTCTCCTCTTGAGGTTCTAAAATAAAACTTGGAGCTCCTAGGCCTGTCAGAAAGTGACATTCTTTACTTACCACAGGTCAGGAACCCTATACAGGGACTGTGTAGACGAGTATGAGGCCAGTTTTCCCAAGAGGCTTTTATAGGCTCCATAAGTCAAGTTTGATTCTTTAAAGGAAAGCACACCATTCCAGCCTAAGCCTTGGTAAAATAACCAGTTTCTCCAGTTGCGTCCTATTATAAACGAAAACAGATTCTTATTGTACTTATGCAAATAACTGTATTGCCATAAGTTAAGAATACAAATAGTTTCCAATAGTTTCCAAATTCTGGAAAAATCAGGTAGAGAGAACATGAATATGTTCCAAATTTTGTTCATAGGAGTATACTTTACTTAATTGTTAAAAGTTGTAAATAGCTTAAAAGTTTTCCTGACTCTGAAAACAAAACAAAGGATGAGCAGGTTTTAAACAAAAAAAGTTAAAAGATTACTTCAGACTTCTATTAGTTTAGTCCATCAGTTAATTCCTGTTCTGCTTAATATTCATGAACATTTCAGCTCTCCATGAGTCCTGAAAGTTTTTCCTCTATTCTGATGTCACAATCTCCAGAGTTATCAGAAACCTGCATTCAGGAGCACCTGTAAGGGTTTTATAGCTGATTATAAAACCCCATTCTAAAGAGGACCAAAATAAGACAATTTTCTGTGGATGACAAAATGTTTTAGGGCAGCCATAGTCAAAGACATAATTGACAAGGAAATTTGTTATGTCTGTGGCACACAATAATTTAACATAATTATAATTATTACTGATAATGTTCATTAAGTCATATCAGAATTATGGAAGTTTCCCATAATTTTGGAACACATACTAATACCATATTTATACAAATACAGCCCAAAGAAAACTAAACATCATTTTATATTTGACAATGCTTTCTGCATAATTTTATACCAAAGTCAAATACATCATTTTGGACTTTAGGGAATCTAATATCTTAAAGGATTAATTAGGTAAGAAAAGATATAATTTATAATTTGATTTGGAAAGCTTGTCAAATATCCGAGGTTTAAAACACTTCATATCACAAAATAGGATCACAAGTCATTGTAAAATAAGTCATTTCATTTAACCAAAATAACACAAGGATTAAAAAAAAACCAAATGATAACACAAGGATTAAAAAAAAAAAACCAAAATGATAACACAAGGATTTAAAAAAAAAAGGCAATACTTTCATTCTTTGGGAAAGGAGACTTAATTTTCCAAACAATAAGCCCGAATAAGAACAGCATGAAGCCAATTAAATTTGTTTTTCAAAATTTTATAAACTATAAAATTTTAATTTTGACCATAAGATAAAATTTCCATAAGCCTTTTATAAGCTTCATAACCTTTACTATGGAGTCAGTTAATGCTTCAAGAAAACCTAAGCAGGCACAGGCGCCCATATGGTCATCTTACATCAGTGTCTTTGACATTGATGATTAATTTGTAGAGAAACTGAACTTATCTCTCAAAATCAATTCCTACAGTCTCATATACCCACCTGTTCCATGATAGTTCCTGGGCCTTGAGGAGTTTAATAGCTTTAATTTCTGGCCCAGTGTCTCAAGAATGCAGTTTATTTTGATTGGCATCTTCTACCGGGCCTGAAGATGGGGTTTAATTGCTGTCAGTGTTTAAAATTTAATAGGACTTGGTGTCTTTTTTAGAAACAAAAGTCAAAGACCTGTAACTCAATGTCACAAGTACTTTAAAAGCACATACAGAGAGCTACATGCATGTAATAATCTCAATTTAAAAAAAGCTTTTAATCTCAGTTTTTTCCTAAGCAAACCAAAACTTAATGTGACAACTTGAAAATACAAGTTCTCTTTAATCCTCTCCTTGTGACTTATGCAGACCATTCATTACATGCTTGGACTTTCTGGTTTGTCCTGAACATCTCTCTTTCTTAAACAACCAATCATTCTACTCTAGGACTAAATTCTTTCTCATATGAAGAATCTCATACAAAATTATTTCTTATTTGAAATTATTTCTTTTTAAGCT
>NW_016815256.1:750024-816866 GCF_001698545.2 Rhinopithecus bieti
TTTTTAGTTTCTTTGCGCTGGGTACGTAGTTCCTCCTTTAGCTCTGAGAAGTTTGATCGACTGAAGACTTCTTCTCTCAACTCATCAAAGTCATTCTCCATCCAGCTTTGTTCCGTTGCTGGCGATGAGCTGCGTTCCTTTGGAGGGGGAGATGCGCTCTGATTTTTTGTATTTCCAGCTTTTCTGCATTGCTTTTTCCCCATCTTTGTGGTTTTATCTGCCTTTGGTCTTTGATGATGGTGACATCCTGATGGGGTTTTGGTGTGGGTGTCCTTTCTGTTTGTTAGTTTTCCTTCTAACAGTCAGGACCCTCAGCTGCAGGTCTGTTGGAGTTTGCTTGAGGTCCACTCCAGACCCTGTTTGCCTGGGTATCAGCAGCGGAGGCTGCAGAAGATAGACTATTGCTGAACAGTGAGTGTTGCTGTCTGATTCTTGCTCTGGAAGCTTTGTCTCACAGGTGTACCTAGCCATGTGAGGTGTGAGGTGTCAGTCTGCACCTAGTGGGGGATGTCTCCCAGTTAGGCTACTCAGGGCTCAGGGACCCACTTGAGCAGTCAGTCTGTCCGTTCTCAGATCTCAACCCCCGTGCTGGGAGAACCACTGCTCTCTTCAAATCTGTCAGACAGGGACATTTACCTCTGCAGAGGTTTCTGCTGCTTTTTGTTTAGCTATGCCCAGTCCTCAGAGGTGGAATCTACAGAGGCAGGCAGGCCTCCTTGAGCTGCAGTGGGCTCCACCCAATTCGAGCTTCCTGGTGGCTTTGTTTATCTACTTAAGCCTCAGCAATGGCGGGTGCCCCTCCCCCAGCCTGGCTGCCGCCTTGCAGTTAGATCTCAGACTGCTGTGCTAGCAATGAAGGGAGGCTCCATGGGCGTGGGACCCTCTGGGCCAAGTGTGGCATATAATCTCCTGGTGTGTCGTTTGCTAAGACCTTTGGTAAAGCGCAGTATTAGGGTGGGAGTTACCCGATTTTCCAGGTGTTGTGTGTCTCAATTTCCTTTGGCTAGGAAAAGGAATTCCCTTCCCCCTTGCACTTCCCAGGTGAGGCGAAGCCTCGCCCTGCTTCAGCTCTTGCTGGTTGGGCTGCACTTGCGGACCAGCACTGACTATCTGACATGCCCCAGTGAGATGAACCTGGTACCTCAGTTGAAAAGGCAGAAATCACCTGTCTTCTGTATCATTCACACTGGGAGCTGGAGGCTGGAGCTATTCCTATTCGGCCATCTTGGGCACACCCCAGATTTTCAGGATCTTGATAACCTGTTTCATAACCTTAGGTAGTTGTCAGCTAAGTAGCCTTAAATTTGCATATTAAAGGAAACAACTCAGGTGAAAAATAGCAAAATTTGCATCATAAGATACAGAGAGAAAAAGTCTAGAGGGAGATTCAAGATGGATGCCAAATCAAACATAAAATTATAAAAATCTATCATAGGATTGCATAAGGAGACCAATTTTATTTAGAGATTACCTATGTATCTTTTAACCAGATCTCTGAACCCTGGGCAGAGCCTACACTGAATCCTGGGTTTCCAAAAGGGAGACTTTTGTGAGGCTAGACCATGTGATGTTTTATGGTGCACTTTAAAAAATTTTTTTACACAAAATATTTCTAAGTGTTTAAACTACACTTTTCTTTAAAAACTGAACCATAGCCTCTGTTGCAATAACTATTTTAGTCAATAAATCAGGTAACAATACAAAAGCAAGCAGTTTAAAAGCTGAGATGAACTTGTCTGTTTACACTCTTGAAGTTCCGTAAGGAGAAACAGGTTTCTCCCTGAAAGGGAGTCTGATGCCTTCTCCATTTTCTTTAAGGAACCCCAGGCTATTATAAAGTATTTTTGGTCCCTCATGCAGCGGAGGGTGAAAGAGAAAGGAGAGACAGCAGAAGTAAAGGAAGAAAACAGAATCCAGCAACTGAGAAGAAAAAATTTTTTTAAAAAGGGTGCTGGGCATGGTGGCTCATACCTATAATTCCAGCACTTTGGGAGGCCAAGGCAGGTGGATCAACTGAGGTCAGGAGTTCAAGACCAGCCTGGTTAACATGGTAAAACCCCATCTGTACTAAAAATACAAAAATTAGCTGAGCATGGCCTGTAATCCCAGCTACTGGGGAGACTGAAGCAGGAGAATCCTTTGAACCCAGGAGGCTGAGGTTGCAGTGAGCCACGATCACACCACTGCACTCCAGCCTGGACAACAGAGCAAGACTCTGTCTCAAAAAAAAAAAAAAAAAAAAAGGACAAGGTCCTAGGGGAGAAAAAAGAAATAAAAACATGAAGTCCTCTTAAATACAAACACATGCAAACATACAGACCCACATCGTGGATGGTAGTTTTCAATTAAGCTGACTTCATTGAGTTCCTTTAAAAAAAAAAACTCTTTAAATCTCATTTCCATATTTCACGAGCTAGGACAAATTGCTGCTATTTCAAAAGTACCAAGTATCAAACCAGAAAGGGCTTGATTTAGTAACCAAACCTCAGGCTGTTATGGTGGGAAAAGAAAAGGCAGAACCTTAGCTATTGAAATGCAGCATGGGGTGACTGCCATTGCTTTCAGTTTGACCTGGCTAGCAAAAAGGTGGCTTTGTTATGTAAATAAAGCGCCTTAAGTAATCAAAATAAAAAATCTTTCCTTTTCTTTTTTCCTTTTCTGGCTGTTTTCTCCCCCCACTAGACCACCTTACCATACTACCTTTTTTGTGTGTGTCTATGAGAATTTAGCCACTTCAGAGGCCTTGTTCCCCATAATTTGGAACTTTCATTCGGATTTGATCAAGTTGGATGAAGTTGGTCAAACCCAATGGGAAAAAGACTGAAACAATATCAAAAACAGAAACAATAAAAAAAAAACAGTTAAGCAAAACAAATGATTGTACAACTTATATGATTACTGAACGCTCTAATGGTAAAGAGACATTAAGAGCAGCTGGTTGTTAATGTTAACTTTAGCCAAGACAAACCCCGATTTAGTTAGTTATCTAGGGGTGGGTGGGTCTCAGGCTAAAGACTGCTGTCTATCCTAGTGAAGCAGCCTTGTTGTCTGGGGTGATACCTGAGGTTCGTTGTCTCATGCAGAGGAAATGAAGGAAATGGACACACAAGGAGCGAGGTTAAAAGCAGAGAATTAATAGGCAAAAGGAAAAGAGTTTTCTGCAGAGAGAGGGGTCCCAAATGGGGACCCCATTTTCCTCAGTGAAATGCAGGAGGTTTTACAGATGAGTTTGAGGAGGTGGTGTTTGATTTACATAGGGCATGAAAGATTGCTTGGACCAGGTGTGCCATTTGCATAAGGGTGCAAAAAACTGGCCGCCTCCACCCTAATCTTTTATTATGCAAATAGGTTATCTTCCTGGCCAGCACCATGTTGCCTGTATCTTTACTGTACACATGGTGACAAAAGGGAAGATGGAGCCTCCATGTTGAACATACCTGGCTACCAGGTAGCCATTTTGTATTGGCACAGCTGCCAGCAGCAACCTGTGCAAGCTTCCAGCTTGCTTATCTATGTTTGCAGCTCAATTTTTCAGGCTGCTCTTTGTTAGACAAAAAAAAAAAGTTTCTCAGGCTGCTTTCTGTTAGAAGGGAAGCCTTGCCGAGGACTCTTTTACCCTCACTATCTGCCTAAATAACTGTTCTATCTTCTGTGTCACTAGGAGCAGGAAAAAAAAACTCATCTTCCCTGTTGGAAGGGAAACTCTGTAAAGGAGTTACCTGCATTCCATCATCATGGAAGCAAGAAAACTTGTCTTCCTTGTGTTGGAAGCAACTAAAACTCCACAAAAAAGTTGTCACAGCAAAATAAACTTTAGATCTCAACCAGAATTGGGGAGATCAGGGATTCTCTGGAATGGGTGCTTCCAGGCTTCAGCAAATTGTCCTATTGGTTTAAGCCATAAAGATAGCCCAAGACTGAACCAAGCACTTATAGATTTGTCAAAGGTTAGGGGCACCTCCACTCAGAATCCCTCTGTGGTTACCAAAATGTGAACCCTAAAAATTTGAGACAGGTCTCAGTTAATTTAGAAAGTATTTTGCCAAGGTTGAGGATGCACGCCCACGACACAGCCTCGGTAGGTCTTGATGACATGTGCCCAAGGTGGTCAGAGCACAGTTTGGTTTTATACATCTTAGGGGGACATGAGACATGAATCAACATATGTAAGATGAACCTTGGTTCGGTCTGGAAAGGTGGGACAACTCAAAGCAGGGAGGGCGCTTCCAGGTCATAGGTAGATAAGAGATAAATGGTTGCATTCTTTTGGGCTTCTGATTAGCCTCTCCAAAGGAGGCAATGAGATATGCATTTATCTCAGTGAGCAGATGTGTGAGAATGAGAGGCAGGTTTGCCCTAAGCAGTTCCCAGCTTGACTTTTCCCTCTAGCTTAGTGATTTTGGGACCCTGAGATATTTTCCTTACACAATAGGAATGAATATGTTGCGATCATTGTCTTGATGACAAACATTCTGTCCCAAGATTTGTTGACACATGATGAATGTGCTGTGTATATTTAATCTTAATGAAATCCCAAGGAAAATATTAATTTTAACACTAATGACAATAAATGGGCATTGTACTCACATAGTGTTCTTACTCCCAGGGGCACAAAACTCTTCACAATTATTTCAGTCATTCTCATAGCAGTCCCATGAGGTGGGTGGCTGAGTGTTTCCTCTTGGAAAAAAAGAAAAAAGGTTACTAATTGGATTTTCTTCTGTTCCACATTCTGTGTTCTAGAACCAAGTAGCTACCTTATAAAGACCATCTGTACATCCACTGTGAAATGGAGTTTCAAAATCACAAGCTTCTTTCACACATGAACACAAGTCTAGGAGCACATATGAAAGAGTAAAGTTGAAGGGAATTTGCATGATGGTTTGGCAAGATGCTGTAAGTGGATTAGGCAAGGCTGCTAAAGAGAGATAGGAAATGGCTTTGTTAGTGCTTCAGACTGACCTCCGTTAGAAGTAGTAGTTCATGGTGTTGAAGGTTTGTTGTTGAAAATACCTTCCTGAGGCACCTCTTCATTGTGCTTATTCTTCCCACAACATTGTGCCAAGACACTGTCAAGCCAGAGGGCCACTGGGCCTTTCTTATCCTGCTCTAATGCATTGATAGCTGGGGGCTCTGCAGAAGGACAAGAGAAAGGTGAGATGTTTATAATTCTCAGTAGCACCTTTTAGCTAGTCTCATGCTCCCTTATCCCCCATTTCTCTACCAGACCAGCTTTCCACATGCTTTTGTTTTCTCAGAATCAGAGCCTGTGTGTGGACACATCTTGTCCTGGAGTAGGGAAACAGTACAACTAAACCTCTCACTTTATCTAGTGATCAGCACATCCCTCTCCTTCCTTTCACAATATGCCAATCAGTCTTCTCCAGTAGTCTTTCATCGTTTTAGCCCTGTCTCTTTGGTTAGACTGCAAGCTCTTTGGCTGAATGTTCAGGTCAGGTGTTTTTCACTCCTTTTAATTTCCCCTATGTAGCCCTGAACACTGGGGCATTTAGGTGTACAGTAAACACTTGTGGCTTATTTGCCACCCATAATTGTAAACAGGCATTGCCTGTACATATTGACTGCCATTTTCACTTTTTTTTTTCCTTTCATTAAATAAAGGCTTAGCTGTCATCACTTTGAGTTTGTCCTCCTCAGTTTTCCCTGAAGTTACCCTGAAAGGGGGTGGGGAGGCGCTTTAAAATGCAGTGGATTGTGCTTAAGTTGAGCAATGTATCCAGGGAGGGGACTAATTACAAGGTTTGAAAACCTCATCAGGTGGCTGGCTTCTGTAGCAGGACTAAAAGACTGCTCTCCTAAATTGAGAACAGCTGGGGCCGTGTACTAGCAAGTATAAAAGAGGTGGCAGTGGTGCCCTGTGTCCTAAAGAAATGTGTGCTCTCTGGAACCTGTGGAGCTGAAGCCAAAGGTAGTTATCCTCATCAGTGTCATGGTGGGTGAGTCCCCTGAGCTGGTCCTCTGGAAGCCCGTTTCTATTGTTTGGTAGAAATTGTGGTGGCTGCATCAAAATGTTGTTAGTTACTAATTTATCATGCCAATTGTAGTGAGGTATTTTTATCCTTCAAATAAATTCTACTTGTTACCTGCGTGAGAGACATAGCTAAAGCTTGGTGTATCTTTTCAGAGTTATTTTGAAGACTGCCAGCTTTTCTTGTGTATGGCATGCGTCTCCGAATATAAAAGGATAAATTGAGGCTGTGCCATTTTAAATATCTTGAATGTGTTGTTCTTGAATCTGTTCTTAAAAGCGATCACTTAAAAAGACTTCTGTTTTTTAATTAGAAAATAGAAAACTGACTATTTTGACAAATGCAGAGCGTTAACAATTATTCAATGCATATAAGCCACTTACCAGTTTTGTATTCTTTCTTTATGGCTCATAGAAAATACAGTCTTTGGAAGGATTGATGTGATCTCTGGGAATTTCTAGCTTATTATGACTTCATGGTTAGCAACAAGTGATAGTGTCTGATGAAGTGTTTGCAATGTTGGGTCCTGATTTTTCTTTAAGGAAATTTAAAGGGAACTGATTGTTAAAATGTTCCTATGTCTACCGATACTAGCTCAAAAAGAGACGAGATTTCCAAGATAAAACAGTTCAGTATTTTGTAAATCAACTTGATCTCGGCAGCTTTAACTAGGTTCTGACATTATGTTTATAAAGCAAATGACTTTGGTATTTGTTTCCTTATTTTAAGAATTTTTTTTTTTTGGATGGTTGATAATTGGACAAGCATAGTTTCTGAACATAATTTTGTTTTGCTTTTAGGTGGGATAGTAACATCTTTTTGAGGGAAGAATTGGCTTCCTTTCTTGAAAGTGGTGAAAGTACAGCATATAGCCGCATGGAAGGAACAGTAATCAGATGGCTACCTTCTACCTTTTGTGTTAGGAAACAAAGTCCATTGTAAGAGTCCATGTTGATCTTGGAAATAGAAGGATTGAAAAAAGCTAAATTTCCACAAAGAACAAGAACTTGACCATCTCCTTTTTGATCTGAAGACTTAGGGGACGATGGATATCATAGAGACAGCAAAACTTGAAGAACATTTGGAAAATCAACCCAGTGATCCTACGAACACTTACGCAAGACCCACTGAACCTGTTGAAGAAGAAAACAAAAATGGCAATGGTAAACCCAAGAGCTTATCCAGTGGGCTGCGAAAAGGCACCAAAAAGTACCCGGACTATATCCAAATTGCTATGCCCACTGAATCAAGGAACAAATTTCCACTAGAGTGGTGGAAAACAGGCATTGCCTTCATATATGCAGTTTTCAACCTCGTCTTGACAACCGTCATGATCACAGTTGTACATGAGAGGGTCCCTCCCAAGGAGCTTAGCCCTCCACTCCCAGACAAGTTTTTTGATTACATTGATAGGGTGAAATGGGCATTTTCTGTATCAGAAATAAATGGGATTATATTAGTTGGATTATGGATCACCCAGTGGCTGTTTCTGAGATACAAGTAAGTAAATCTAATGTTTTGGGGATTTGCCATGGGTTTGTTTTTGAGTGAATAGATAAGTAATTGAGATCATCTTTCCTTTTTTTCTAATAAATTCAGTCTTACCCAAACATTTGATGAAAGAAAGCAGTAGAAAGCTCTACCACATTGAATAAATTCAGTCACTATTCAGTAAGTGTTTGTTGAGCAACTGTGTATGAAAGTGGCAGTGTACAGCAGTACTGTGGTGGGTGACTCAGAGTTGATGAATTTAAGGTGCAGTTCCTGACTTCCAGCAACTTGGTGCTATGGTATTTGTATGATAAATCAAGAGGCTTGGAAAGGAATAACATTCACTTCCATCATGTTTGTTATTTCAGGCTCTTGACAAGTGGGAAAAGGAATAGGTTGAGAAACTTTTTTCTCCATTACTCATAATGTGATGTCTGTATTGGTCTAGAGTCAATAGCCTGCTTTAAGGTTTGCCTGGATTCAGTTCTCAAATTTTACATTTCTGTGGGGCTGGGTGTGTGGGTGTGGTTTTGGTTTTTTGTTTGCTTGCTATCTAGTTACAAGAGTTTAAGAAACTGAGTTTAGAACTGAATCCATGCGGTTTTGATTTTTAGATTTCTAAAGTAAACTTGCCCTCTGGTTTTCCTTGGACATCACAAAGGAGCTCATGGTTCACTGGGTTCAGCCTCCTCATTTTTGGAATAGTAGGAAATCAAGAAGAAATAAGTCAGGTACTTTTGCTTTGAAGACACTTAAGAATTGGACATAGCCCTGAAGTGGTTATTTCTGCTTCTTTATGTGAATTCTGACTCCTAGTCCATAAAAACAAAGGCTCCTTAATTCCTCCTTTCCTCTCATTCATCATTTAGACATTTGTTTTCTACTGGGATGGTAGCGATTAAATCACTAAAATATGATTTTGATCAAAACACTGACCATAATATGGAGTTTAAAAATGTAATATATGCTAACTTGGATACAATCTGAAGATTCCAGGTCAAATAGGATTTCAGTATTAATGCCACAAGATCATTCTTAGAGAATGTTGTATGTATTGTTTTTCACTTGGTAACATTTTTCATTACTTGATCAATTATAGAACTCTCAATGTGGTATATCCACTCAGACCCTAACACTGTTACTGTTTTGTGATTAGAGGAATTCAAAGAGGTCCCCAAATGCAACTTTGCAGTCTTAAAACCTTATTCCACAAACTGCAGTCATTCCTAAGCATTTTCCTTAATATAACTCTTCATGTGTTTCCTTAATATGCTTAAGTAATAGACTTAACTATGAGTTGTCTTTTACTTAAAAAACTAACCTGCTCCTTAAATTATTAAAGGATGCTTTATGCTAAAAGCAAAAAATGTATTTATGAGCTTCAGTGTTTTTCTTTTTAGTGTCTGGAAATTAACACAATGTAAGAGAGCCTGCTAAGGCTGCAGATAATTTGCTTTCTCCTTTATTTAGAGCAAGGTTTTATTGATATATGTGTGAAACGAGAAATTGTCCAGGATCTGGTAAGTATGTGGACTCCACCCTGAAGTATAGTCTTTCCCTCAATTTAGCTATATTTTCATCTAGATTCTTTTTGAATTTTCATTAGATAGTTATTGTTAACTGCCTCTACTTACCACCTTAGATTTCAACATGTCCAAACACAGGGTCACATAGCCGGACCATACATTTTAATGATATCCACTGTTTCAGTTGCAATTCACACAAGTTTGCCTTTTTACATTTGAAGTAGAATTGGATCTTACATTTTAGTAACTAGTAGAATAATTTTTATAACCTGTTTTGAGCATCCTAGCTGAATGAGGAATGTTGCTTACTCTCTCTTTTAAAAGCACCTTTCAAAGCTATGGTAAAAAAATCATTAGCACTAGTTCATTTTCTAAATAAGGCTGTAGAGTACATCTTTCACCTTCTAAGTTTTCTGTTTTGAGTACAGCTGAACTCAGAATGCTGGGATGAATGTAATTGACTCATAATAATTTCTGCTTATTACTTCACCCTGTCTAACAGCATGGAGCACAATTCAAAACAGCACTCTGTTGGAACCTGAGGTTGGATCAAAGGCTGAATTGGTTTTCTCTTAACCAAGGGGAGAAACTCAGCACTGTTTATTACCTGCTCCTTTTTAGTACCAGGAAAGGCAGAACTAGAATAGCAAGCCTTTAAAGAAATGCCTTAGGGATAAATAAATACTCTCATCTACCAGTCTAGGTGGTGTTCCCTTCTATTTTTTTTTTCTTTTGACCCCAGAAACCTTGGAATACTCTTAAAATAGCTGTTGGAAACAGACAGCTGAAATATATATTTATACATAATTCTTGAAATTAGAAGTTCCAGATGGTACCTGAGTTAGACCTTGATTCATGTCAGAACTACAATCTTAGGGAAAACTTAAAATATGTCACATTACCTGAAACTGCCTGTTTTTCCCGAAGTCTTTGATCACTACCAGTCTTGAAAGCTTGAGAGCTCTGAAAATGAGAGACCTAGAGTAATATGTTTTATGTACTAAGGAAATTACACCTAGCAAGTCTAGGGGCTTTATGTGGAGTCCCACTCATCTCTTAATCCCCAGAGCCCAGAGCTTATAGACCTAACTATACAACAGAAAAGGAGCGGTCCTGTTCAGCTGGATTGAGGACATTCAGACCTGTGATGCCCATTCAGATACCCATGAGGCAATGGTACAATGGCAGAGCCCTTCCCTTTTGAAGACAGGATCCTCAGTCATCCACCGGGAAGCCTGCCTTAGGCTGAGGACTCAGGTCATGAAGCACAGGGGCTAATGTTAGTTAAGACAACTTTCTTCCCACAGAAATATAAAGTGAAAAATGACTTGTGGGATTTTTTTGTCCTTTTTTGATCAAGATTGAATAAAATAATCAGCTTACAATTCACTATTATATGTAATTAATTGTATGAGAACACTTATGGATATTTTCAAGATAGAGTTTTTTGAAAATCTATTTAGCCACAGAGAGAATAGTTCATGCCTGTGTTGTCAAAATACCTTCAGATGGTCCTCAAATAAACCCTGCTTATACCGTGGGTTAAATGTGTTGTCACATTTCCCTATGTGTCTAATTATGTAATGTCACCTTGACTCATTAGCCAATTCCTCTGTGATTGTAGCTTGCTTATTCCTTTCATATGTTCTCAAGAGAGGGTTTTAATGCAGTGAGTTGACTGAAAATACAGACAGGTTCATTGAATTCTCTGGTAAAGAGTGCCTTTGAGGAGAGGTGATTATGTAGACTCTTCATCTACTTTAGTTGCCCCACTCCACATACACACATCCTTTGGAAGTCAAACCACCTAGATTTATTGCAGTAAGTGAATCTTCATTTTGAAAACTGTGGTGCAATCTCTCCATGGAACTGTAGGGATGGGCCACTCACAAGTAAGCCTTTAAACTCTGTGAAACTGTGGTTTGTTTGTTAATGCCATTCTGTACCGATTATTCATTATCCTGTTAAACATTGTTTTATTTTCATTAGGAATAAAACAACCATTAAACTTGTTTTTCCCCATCCCTATTTTTTCCTTTAGGTCAATAGTGGGACGCAGATTCTGTTTTATTATTGGAACTTTATACCTGTATCGCTGCATTACAATGTATGTTACTACTCTACCTGTGCCTGGAATGCATTTCCAGTGTGCTCCAAAGGTCAGTACTTCCAAACTACCACTTGGAAGAAACCAGGCAAACAGTCATTGATCACTTACCCTTTATTATACATTCTTCTAGACACTTTCCTATGTGTTAACTGAAATCCAGCATCTTTTCTATCTTCTATTTAGATTTGAGAGGAAGAAATTAAAATGTATTTATAAAATATATTTTGTGCTAAAAAAATGTATTTTCTGCTAACTGAAAATTACCATTGGGGGTTTGACTCTGCTTTGTTACCTTCTCATTTACTTATTCATTAATGCATTCATTCTACAGGCATTAAGCTTATGTACCAGGGATTGTAGTAACCCAAACAATGTCCCTCTTCTGGAGCTTATATTCTATTAGGGATGACAAATTATAAACAAAGTCATAATTTGTCACATGATGATAAGTCAGGTGATTGTCACATGGAGAACAGCAGAGCTGAGTAAGGTGAAAGGGTGCTTGAGGGTTCTATTTGATGTAGAGGTCAGGAAAGGCTTCTTTAATAACAAAGCACTTGGGCAGGAACCAAGACCAGGAAATGAGGCATGTGGATGGCATGAGAGCTCTAGGCTAAAACACTGCTTATTCACAGTGAATAAAGGAAGAGTAGGGAGGCCAGTGTGTCAGAGTGGAGTTGTAAAGGGTCGGGGTGTGCAGACCACAGATCACATAGGGTCTCGCAGTGCGGTAAGCCTTAGCGGTAGCAGTGGAAATAATGAGAAGTTGTTCAGTTTGGGATATAGGATATGCTAGTAACTTGGATATGGGTTTGAGAGAAAGGAGTCAAGGATGACTCCAAGGTTTTTAGCAGCTCGAAGGAGAGAGTGGCCTTTGAGTGAGACAGTGCATGAGGATGTCTTCTGAAACCGTCCTAAGAAGGAATTACAGTTTATCCAGGAAGAGCGAGTTCTTGAGAGGGCTGTTAATCATCTCGGACTTCAGTGCACCCTGGTTTACAAAATGGAAAATTACAAATCACGTGCTTTCTGGACAAAGGAATGAAGTCTAACATCATATTTTACTGAACACTAAGCAGATGTCTGAGGTGAAAGAAAAATCGAGCTTCTCTGAAGACGTCCACAGTCTCCCTCACCAAATATAGGTGTGGTTGGAGAAGCTATACTTTTCCAAAGCCATCAAAGCAGAAAATGTCTGTAATTAAAACAGTGTACATATTGAATTTAAACACTGGCTGATTTTAGTGAAGCTAATTTAAGGTGTGGGAGAAGTTCAGAAGTGTAATAAACACTTCTAAGGGGCTATTGCAATGTGTTAAATGGAGAAATGGCCACAGAAAAGAAGGCAAACCCATCTTAGTAACGGATGAGGTTTGCAGGATGAATTGCTATGATTACAGAAAGAAAGTAAATTAAAGATTGTCCTCCGTGGAAGAGTTGCCATCTTCAGAAGCCACATCAGTGCTGTTGGATAGCCAAGCTACAAATAGTCATAGTGGAACCTCTGATAACATCCTTACTAATCATCTCCCAGGTTCACTTGTTGGGACCCCTTCCTGAAGCATAAGCAAGCTACATATGCCTGAATCATGGTTCAGTAAAACAAACACAAATCACTTAGTTTGACTAGAGGTGAGGTGGTGTCATAGAACAGGCATCAGAGTTGTGTTCTGAATTTGGTTCGTCTGCTGGCTTTGGGTGCTGCTTAGAGGTTTATGGTTACAAAGCTATTAAATCTATTTGTCTCCTGTGTTGCTGACTCTATAGAATGTCCTTCATGACTATAAGGAATATCAGAACTTTGTATATGGAAGCAACTCACTATGGAAAAGTGTCATATCTGTTACAGTAATTGATGCCTGTACAACTTGTAACTCACCAGACATGCTTACAAGAGCCATCATAGTGAAAGCTTTGCTTTCCTAGTTTTCCAGTTGCCTTCTCCTTTATGTATCCTATGGTTCACTTTTAATTTTTTGCTTAGAATTTGCTTTAATCTCCAATCCAAGTTTTGATTGACAGTCGGACAATCTGTGTTCTTCAAAGTGTGTTTAGATAAGTGTTGGCCCAGTTATTATAAAATGATTACATGAAATGATTTAGCTTTGCAAACCTATTTTTCCACATACAAGAATGTTTGGCTGGGAGAGCAACATTCCCCTTCCCTGAGAAAGCTTTCTAGGGTGAGCTATCCCTCACCTTGGCCATAGGTGGCCAAACACCTACTTTTTTTTTTTTTTTGAAGCAGAGTTTTGCTCATTGCCCAGGCTGGAGTGCAATGGTGCAATCTTGGCTCACCGCAACCTCCGCCTCCCAGGTTCAAGCAATTCTCCTGCCACAGCATCCCGAGTAGCTGGGATTACAGGCATGTGCCACCACAGCTAGCTAGAGTAGAGACAGAGGTTTCTCCATGTTGATCAGATTGATCTCGAACTCTCGACCTCAGATACTTACCTTCTTAATGGAAGAAACAGTGTAGATGATAAGCTTTCCTGTTTGGCAGCAGCCAAGTTGGTCTCTCCTGTACCTAATGTACCACCCATTGCACTCCAGCCTGGGTGAAAGAGCAAGACCCTGTCTCAAAAGCTCTTTCTGTATTTCTCTTCCATGTATTCTATTACATGATTTTTTTTCTGAGCATTATTCTTTGATTTTCTCAATCAATTTGCTCTACACTCGTCTGATCTGAATCCCCCACCCTATGTAGCCCCTCAATAATTCAGTATTCCAATTTTCTGTGCCTACAGTTTTGACCAACTCCTTCCTGTATGATTAAATTGTAATGGAGTACAAACCTCTCCAGCCCTTGGCCTAGCCCAGCATTGTTTCTCATGTCATCACAGTGGCTTTGCGGGGCTGCTGCACCTTGTCCAAAGGAGCTCTCCTAGCCTCCTGCCATAGCACACAGGCTATTTCTTTAGGGATGTTTTTCCTAATCAAAGCTACTCGTTTTTAAAGCTGCCAGTATATCCCTAACCCATCATTTTCAAACCTATTTAAATTATGTAATGAGTTGCAACTCCTCTTCTTAATTGTAAATGTTTTGATCAGACATTAATACAGCTATATGTCTGTCCACTTTAGGCTGCCCACCTAATACAAGGTACCAATACACTGTAGAGAATATTGGTAATGTGGTATGCAGCTGAATCAAATATTAACCATTCAAAACCCTCACTTCCCCCTGCAAAAAGGAAAGAAAGTAGCTTTGATCTGCTTTTTAGCACATAGCCGTGGTGAAGTCATTGGTTATTAATATTTTTAAAAGCTTTGCCCAAGGACACACCACCACCAAGACATATTATTAGTAACATATCGAATAATTTAAAACATGTCAATAAAACTTGCCAATAAATGAATAAAACCCAGTTTGAGGAGCTTCTCCTTGGATTCTTTTGACTTTTAGGTTAAAAGAAAAAAAAAAATCACAACCTGGTGTCCTTTCTAAGAGTCACATAATTAGACTGAAACATGATTTTAGCCACTTGTAAATTCCCTTCTTAATCTTCTTGTGTCGTTCAGCTTAATGGAGACTCTCAGGCAAAAGTGCAACGGATTCTACGATTGATTTCTGGTGGTGGATTGTCCATAACTGGATCACATATCTTATGTGGAGACTTCCTCTTCAGCGGTCACACGGTTACGCTGACACTGACTTATTTGTTCATCAAAGAATGTAAGTAATAGCCCATTCCCACTGAACTGATAACTGTAGTGGGAGGGGTCCCTGGGCTCTGAAATTGATAGGAGACCTTATTCTCTTGGGATTGATAAGCTGTGAAAGAGACAGATGTGTGTGTGTGAATATGTGTGTGTGTGTGTGTGTGTATATATAGATATATAAAAAATTTCAACTAGTCATATGTGATTTGAACCCTGAAGGCTTAAAACCTGGTCCTGGCTTCTCTCTAGCACTCAACATGCCTCTAAAACATCTCCCTTCTTGGTTAATACTTCTTAAGGTATGAAAATCTATCTTAATATTGGAATTAATTGTTAATTTTGTTGCATAAAGGATTGGTACATTCTAAAGACAGTTGTAATGACCTTTGCATTATTTGTAGGACACTTCCATTCTAGCATTCCAAATAATTCAGTTAATGTGTTCCTCTTTTTAAAACATTTCCAAGTCCCATTTTATTCTAATTTCATCATTTTCCAGCACTTTCTATGCTTTCATAGGAGTCTTCATGGACCATTTTGCCAATACTGATTATTTTCTTCTCAAGAAGAAATATGGTGGCAAGAAATAAAAATCTTTCTATATTTATACGCTTAGTTCACATTATACAAAATCCTTGGGTTTTCTAGTAGGTTTTATGGCCAAAATCATGTCTATCATGTCTTGTTCTTTGTAGGGATGTAATGTTTTAGCTGCCCAGTAGATCCCATTTTTATATCTTTCCGAGGTTTTGTATATTTAGGCCTGTTACCTCAAAATGCTTTTGAAGTAATAATGCTTCTCCCTTCAGGTTTGCAAAGCTGGTCAGTATTACCCTTCATCTTTAGTTCCAAGTTACCTCATGCCAGTATTTTTTAGAGGTTTATCTTAATCCTTTTCACTGGACATATTTAAAAGGAGGTCTTTCAGCAGAGAGCAGCAGAAGGCAGCTTCCCCTCCCCTGTCCTCCTTGCTCTTCCTCCTCTCTTGGCCCTTTGTTAATCCAAATAGGTTTATCCTAATTGAATGGTGGTGTGGAAGTCAAGGGTTATCTTTAGTGGTGCAGAAGTGAATTATTGCCCCTTTGATGACCTGGGGTATCTGGTTTAAGTTCTGCTGTGAGGGCAAGATGACAAAAGAGTTGAGGTTCTCTGTAGTAGATGAAGTCAAGTCTTTTTTTGTGAGAATTGTAGCATCTCTTTGTTGCTTCCTTTGTAAATTCTACATACAGACTTGCAGTAGGGAGAATATTGGGATACATGTGGGGTCTTCATACTTGACTTAAAAGTTGAAGCCTCTGCACCTTTTCCCTTATTTGTATTCTCACACTCTTGGGGTGGTGGGGTGGGTCCTGGATCTGTCTCTGCACCATCATCAGAGGATGGTCTCTCCCTTAAATTTAGTCACTCCATTTCTAATATTGGGTTATTGGTTCTGGGGGGTTGGGTGGAAGGATATATGTTGCTATGGTTCTAACTCTAATTTTGCCAAGGAAAGTTCCATCAGTGTGCAATGTAAGATCAGTCATTGTCTAGTCTAGATGTACATTTTAGTTTCGGATCTTCTCTCTAATCTGAGAATCATAAAAAACTTACAGAAGGAGATGGGGATGAGGGTGGAGGTGTGGAAGTGCATTTCAGAGTGAAGGCATTGTAGGTTTAAAGTAATAAAACACCCCAGGAAACTTAGATTCAGTTTTCTAAAAATAACTGAAAACCAACTGATATTAACTGTATTAGTCTGTTTTCACACTGCTGATAAAGACATAACCAAGACTGGGTAATTTATAAAGAAAAGTGGTTTAATGGACTCACAGTTCCATGTGGCCAAGGAGTCCTCACAATCATGGTGGAAGGTAAAAGCCACATCTTACATGGCAGCAGACAAGAGAGAATGAGAACCAAGCAAAAGGGGTTTCCCCTTATAAAATCATCAGATCTTGTGAGACTTATTTGCCACCCCACAAGAACAGTATGGGGAAAACCACCCCCGTGATTCAGTTATCTCCCACCAGGTCCCTCCCACAACACATGAGAATTATGGGAGCTACAATTCAAGATTTGGGTGAGGACACAGCCAAACCATATCATTAACAATATTAGCAAATAGACATAATACTTACTCTGTCCCAGGCACTATTCTAGGGCCTTGATGTAAATTAACTCATTTGATCCTTACAACCACCATCTGAGGGATGCACTATTTTTTCTCATCTTTCAGATGAGTAAACTTAAGCATAAAGTGATTGGCCACAGTGCACAGCCATCATTTGGAGAAGCAGGTATTCAAGTTGAAGCAGGCTGAATCCAGAGGTTTTGCTTTTAATTTCTTGGCTCTGTTTAGAACTTTGGAAATTCAAGCTGGCTGACTCTATTGTATTGCCAAGGAATAGTATACTTATCTATAAGCAGGGACATTGCTCATTATTGTACATTCTTTCACCTCAGAGCAACAGCAAGGCAACTTGTGATTGATTTTATACTTTAATGAAGGCCACTCAGTATGTAGAGACATTTTTCCCCAAGACATGATTTTGACTAGAGGTTTCTAAAGTTGTGTAAATTTATATATAGCATGCAAGGAATACCATTTTGCTTTCTCCAATTTTTGGTGAGAAATAAAGGGACATATCTGTAATACTTAACACAAACTCAATTTTATAGTCAATTCTGTATGTAAGCAGAGCATTCCATGTTTATATCTGCTTTTTTTCTAGGCAATTAGGAAAAACATTTATCTTCTGAATTATACTGTACGTTCTTGTTCTGAGTAAGCAGTGGTTCCAGTGGTTTCTTTGAAAAGTCTGCTTCTAGAATTAGATGCATCATTTATATATTTTTACTTTCCACCTTTTGATCACTTTGGACTCTTTCCTTCTTTGCTGTGTTGTCATGAGTAGATTTAAATTTAGTTGTGAGAGCACATGAAAATGTGGCACCAGGACCATTTTGGGGTTAACAAGGGAGGGCTTCATACAGTCACACAAATATTATAATTGGGGTGTAGATTCCTGATAAAATTAGCCTGGAGAAATCAGACTAGCTGTTAGTGCCAAACATCTGGCTAGTAGAGAACAGTTTTTTTGGTTTTTCACATTGCCACCCTACCAAGTCCATTGTCTCTATTATTTAATGCCTCCTAGGGCTAGAATTTCACACAGACAGTGATGTTAGCTACTATTTGTGTCATCATCTAGCTCATTGTTATCCCTAGGGGATGAATGAGAAAGTAAGAGGATTGCCATTTTGCCATTTCTATTTCAAAACACCTTCTATTCAATCTTTTCTTTGGGTCAGCCAGTGTTCTCAGTTAATGAGTGGTGGGCCCAATGTGGTAGCAAAATAGGAAATACATTTTTATGAGAAAGCACTGCTGGGGTTTCCAGCTATTCCTAAAACCTCACTTACAATTCCATGAGTAGTAAAAAGAAGATTCAGGCCACCTCTATACCTACTTCAGCTTTGCTTCTTGTGAATAAACGAATGCAAAATAGTTCTAGTTTGCCCAAACATTTTGAACTTCTAAGGTAAATACCAGATGACCTGTACGTTGGGAAGCAGGATTGCGAAGAGACCTTAGTGAGTGCCATAGTTGTTTCTTACAGCTGGTAAGTAGAATGAACTTTTAAGTGGCCTTACCAGGAAGGCTGAGTCCATAAGTGAATGGTCAGGAATCCTAACCTTTACAGAGGGAATGTTTTATAGTTGGTATTAGCAATAACAGTGTAAAATTGCTGAGAATCAAAATACTGCTAGCCACAATGCCATTCCTTCTGACGCCCTTACCCTACACATACCCCTGGAGAAATAATGTAAATTTAAAACCTGAAATTACTCCTGTTTTCCCATTTCCCTCCTTATTTTCATAGACAACCACCTTTTCTTTTGACCCCTACTATCTTTCTTTCCAGTGGGAAAGTGGCTCCTTTATGTGAGCCAGTATGCAATTCCAGCCAACCTAATAAACAGTTCTGTTCTCTTTCTTATGAAACAGCTTATTCACATGGGCAAGGCCTAGAATGTCTAGTGTTACCAGCTTCCCCAGTGAATGACTATCATGTCCACTGCCAGGGAGCCCCCTGCCTCCCTCCTACCTGAGCAGATCCTGGGCGGTTCATAGTGACTCAGTTTACGTGATCAGTTTTCTCCTTCTGGTGACCTCTTGATCCTGGGTTATTCTACTTAAGGTCGTTAGGACAGACTGTAATCATTATATTCATCTCTGGGAATCTTATTAACTCTGTAATTTTTCTGCTGTCCAGATTCGCCTCGTCACTTCTGGTGGTATCATTTAATCTGCTGGCTGCTGAGTGCTGCCGGGATCATCTGCATTCTTGTAGCACATGAACACTACACTGTCGATGTGATCATTGCTTATTATATCACAACACGACTGTTTTGGTGGTACCATTCAATGGCCAATGAAAAGGTGAGAGCAGTGAAGATGCTTGAATAATTTCTTTGCTTTGAATGCAGTGGACCCTTTTCATGTCGTGGGGTTTTAGATAGCTTAATGGGGATAACTGATATTGCCACATTCACTTAAACATATATCCATTACTGCTTTTTAAAATAAAACAAAGAACTTCACAAATATGAATGCCATTTATGGAAAAGATGCCATAAGGTTATGGAGCACAGTGCATCACTAACTCAGGTAATTTATACTAGAATGAAGAAATACATGTACTAAATTAAAATTTAGGAACCTTCTCTGTAAAAGTATTGTAGTGCAGCTGGGTAAGACATAATCCCTGCCTTCAACTTAAATTAGTTTTAAGGAGAAGGTAACAGCTATTTTTTTATTATTTTTTTATTTTTGAGACAGTCTTGTTCTATGGCCCAAACTGGAGTACAGTGGTGCAATCTTGGCTCACTGCAACCTTCACCTTCCAAGTTCAAGCGATTCTTGTGTCTCAGCCTCCCAAATTGCTGGGATTACAGGTGCACCCCACCACGCCTGGCTAATTTTTATTTTGTATTTTTAGTAGAGACAGGGTTTCATCATGTTGGCCAGGCTGGCCTTGAACTCCTGACCTCAAGTGATCCTCCTGCCTCAGCCTCCCAAAATGCCAGGATTACAGGCATGAACCACCTTGCCCGGCTGATAGCAGCTATTGTTTAAAATCACAAACTAAATAGCTTATGAATGACTGGATTTGGTATATCCTCTGGTGATAATGGTGCTCTCTGGCTTCCTTTCCGATTCTTCCTCATTTGCTACTGCTGCTTCCTTGTTTCCAGATACCCTTTTCTTTCTTCTCCCATTCATACTTAAAGAGCTAGCTCAAATGCCACCTCTTTTTTCTGTAACTCTTGCTCTTTTCCTCTGGTCCCAAGGCGGAATTATTCCTCCCAGTCTCTGTTTTCTCCTGGTCTTGGTAAGTGTCCTTGGTATAACAGAGTTGGTCTGTGTACCATGACTTACTTATCTTTGAATAGACTTGCCATATTTTCAATTTGGAGAATTTGTGAGCAATTGAAATATGACATTTCCAAAGGATCGACATCCAACTCTTGGTGTCCACTAATAAATGCTCTTTCTATGGATTACTTTATTTCTCTTTGTAGCTCTGTTTCCTATTTTATAGTCTCCTATTTCCATCTTCCTTCTTACACTTCCATCTAGTTGACTGCTGACAACACTGAACAAAAATTTTCATCTTTCCTCTTAAATGTGTTCAACCTTCTGAGCTCTTCTTTCACTCTTTGACCCCTAGATTTGATCACACACATCCTGAAAATTATTCCTCCTGAGTAATTCTGACATCCATTCCCGGAGTCTCCATTCTTACTGGAATTGCAGGCAGAAGAAATTGCATGAGCCACAAAGGAAGGAAAGACACCTAGGTGTGTTAGGGGACCGGAGTCATGGTAGAGTTAGGGAAAGGACTATGAAAATCATTACTGCTATGTGATCTGAATTCTCTTTTTCTTAGGTTACAGTGAATGCCAATTTAAGAAAATAATTAGGATGCAAATTGAGAAAGATATGTCTCATTTTACTTTTTTTCTACCATTTGCAGAACTTGAAGGTTTCTTCACAGACTAATTTCTTATCTCGAGCATGGTGGTTCCCCATCTTTTATTTTTTTGAGAAAAATGTACAAGGCTCAATTCCTTGCTGCTTCTCCTGGCCGCTGTCTTGGCCTCCTGGCTGCTTCAAATCATCATGCAAAAAGTATTCACGGGTTCAGAAGATTGGTGAAGACAATGAGAAATCAACCTGAGGAGCAAAACAAAGGCATCAGCTCTTACACCAAAAGAGTTAACGCTGTAACCAAAGGTATAGTTTTGTTTTTTATTTTAGGAGAACTGACTGGTAAATGAAGAAATGGACCAAATTTTGTGTAAATGAATAGAAAGATAAACAAAGTATTATCCTTTGACTGCTTTTCTTCTTCATCCCGAGAAAGATACACATTCTCTTGCAGCTCTTCATTCATTGGTGACAAGCCCCCACTCTGGGACTTTACTAATGAGCTTGTTAAAGAGGTGCCAAAGAACATATTCCTCCTTTCTTTATTCTTTCTCCACCAAAACCCTCTACTTCAAAATTTTTTCAGGATATTTTTCCTCCCAAGGTCAGAAGAATGTGTTAATATTTTAAATAAAATATCTGGACATCTACAGCCACTGTGTAAATAGAACAGCCTAATGTTGAGAGTGGTTTCTAGCATTAGGTTTAGCAAGGGGAAGATCCATGGGTTGTGCGTCAGCTTTGGGTGAATTTTGTTTCTACCCTGTCACATGGAAAGTTAGGGTTGAGTCCAGGAGTGCACACTGCTGCTGCCACCCAACGCGCTGTATCACTTTTAATTTTTTGTTTTGTTTTGTTTTTAAAAGATCATTTTATCTTAAAAAGGAAAGCTGATCCAAGTAAACATGAAAGTATTTGACACACACCCCACAGATTTTACGTGTGTAAACGTTTCACTTTAAAAGCTCTATGACAGATACAGAGGAAACATGAGGTGGTTTCTGCTAATGAGTGGCCCTTGAGTACACACTTAGATGCTGTCTGCCCTGTAAATTTGGATCTGGTGTCCCAGGGCAGTCAACTCTTCTAGCATAGGCTGAAAACACATGTGTGTCAACTGAGGCTCACGCCACTTGGGGAATGAGCCTGTTTCCCTTCCAGGCCAGGCCCTGGTGTGAGATCAATTTTAGGGCTCCTAATTGGAGCACAGAAATATATTTGGTCAAATTTCATTGAAGGTGATTTCTTCCTTTTTATGTTGTACTTTATGGAAAAACCAAGATGGAACCTGAAAGTTCCTTGCTAAAAATGTACCCTTGCTTTTAGCAAGAGACTCAGCTTCTCATAACTAGTCCTAAGGACATATGCCACAATTGAGTAATTTTACTTCTACCCTGTGAAAATAACATGGTGCTGCATTATAATATACTCTCGGAATCAGTGTGTTAGTTACAGCTACACAGTGAAGGGGGATGACTGTTTCTAAATTTCTTTAAGGTGATGCCAAAAAAATGGATTAAAAAAATCTGATCAGATTTAATGTTATCAGATTTAGTGCATTATTTAATGCTATTGGATCTTTTGGATAATTCTTGGCTTAATTTCTTAACTACTTTTGAAGGTTAATTTGCAAGACTTTTAGAAACCTTAGAAAAGTTTTAAGGTTGCAAAGTTATCAACACTAGGGCAGAGGGTGGAGAGGCCAGTGCGGGTAGAAGGAGGCAGTTATGTTTATATTGAAGGTAAAATTTTTCTTTCATTTAGAATGGAAAACATTCCCAAATTTATCATTATAAACTAGTCAGCTTTGACTGCACAAAATTGACCTTTAAATTGCTTGAGAAAAGCACAATGCAAATCGTTCAGAAGGGTCAACATCCTTCGGTGCTAAAATCTTGTGTATGTTTTCAGAATGGCTTTTTCTGTGTGTCGTAGAATAATCAATCACTAAAGGAAAGGTAGTTGAATTTAATGTCATGAAGCAAGACTCTTTAATTCAGTTATTTTAAACAAGAATTAAAACTCCAGACATTCTTGGCAGGCTTTGAAGCACACTGAATTTTCCAGTATTTCTTATTAAATACACCAATAATAAACATATGCCTAGTTTACCTGATGAGTTTAGACATAATTCTATATAATGTTCACTTATATTCATTTATTAAATAGCAACACTTGTGCAAGAACAAGGTGTTCAGCTTGAAAACACTGATTTTTAAGTTCCTGTTGCCCGATTATAAAGAAAATCATCTGACACAGAAGCCTGGATTTTGCTCTCCTAACACTGGTGTTTTCCTTGAGCCTCTAATTCAAATAAAACAAATTGATACACCTCACAGCCTTATTCAGCTGTGTCTGGATAACCCACCTTTCGTCTCTTGAATATAAAAAAAGTGTTTAAACTTAATAAATAAATAAATAAATTGTGCACCAATTACTACAGACCCCTGAAACAGTAAGCCTTGGATTTTAGTCAAGTAATCCAGTTTTTTTATTTTAAAAAAACCCCATCACCTTTTAAAGAACTTTAAAAACACCTGTGATGCCAATGTGGCCACTGCCATGTCTTTACACACACGTGTCGTATAGCTCTGTCATTCAGTTGAGGAAGTCCATGGTTTGCAAATAAGGGTGGGAGAATCAAAATTTCAGGATGGGAAAAAAAACAAATAGTAAAACCCATTTACATGTAGGAAAGAAAACTTGACCTTCAACCCAATGTGCCACTTTGGGATATAAAACAAGTACGATCTTGCCTTTGAAATCATAAATGTTTGGAGCACCTATTCTTTGCCAGTTAAGATACATATCTTATTATCCTTTTTTTTTTTTTTAAAGTCTGTGCTCCTGTTGAAGCTTTTCCTGTAATTTAGGTTGTCTGTGAAATACCTATAACATATAATTCCTATAGAGTATGCCGCATTTTTTTCTAAATGATTTCAAATGAAGTTCTCTCAGATCCTATCATTGAACTCGTCCACTAGATCTGAAAATAAAGCATCCTTTCCTGAGTCCACTTGAACTAATTGTGAATTTGTTACTTAACTTACTGGCATCTTGGGAAACAAGTTTTGCTGTGGAAGCAAGGCTGTTTTGAGAGTGAGCATTGAGTCTACTCTGGTTTGTGGATGACATTGCATTAGGGTTCTTTGCTGTATTACCAGTGCCCCCTTGTGGCAATATACTTTATGACTTGGAATGCAAACACCACTTTTAAAAGCCTGTTTTCAAGTTTTTGAAAGGCATTTGTTTTCTGTTATGTGTGCCAATAATCTGAAAGTATCATGTGAAAGGAATTATTTTAAAAGCATTTTAAACCTTTCCCAAAGGTAAAATGTGCTCAGATGATAGGCACATGTAATTCAACCTTTTATGCATTTGATCAAAGAAAATTTGTAGAACATTTTTACCTCTCATGATCACAATCATTAGTGTCTCCCTTTATAACGACCTACATTTTGTTTACTTTGAAACACCAAATTTGTTGTCTTGTTTTTTTTAATGACAGAACTCATGCAGTTTCTTTTTTCATTGAAAGTTCATATCTTGCCCCTTAAATAGTTTGAACATTTCTTTCTTAATTCTTTTTTGTTTTTGTTCTGCACTGTAAAACTGATTAAAACTTTAAGCCAATCTTAATGCACTAGCCTCTGTAGTGTAAGGAAGTGTGAGAAGGAATTTCTTAATGAGTTTACATGTTTAAATCAAGCATATTATAAGTTATATGCCATGTGTTGAAGGCTTTTCTATTTATATATATAAAGATTTTAGTATTTGTTTTAATGTCCTTGTATTGCAATAATTTAACTCCTTTGACTCAGTTGCTGAAAATATTTCTTCTGTAAAGAAGTGCTCTTGACTTCAACACCCAAACACTCAAAATCATGTCAATGGTACCCAAAGATAAGTTTTTATACAGATACACACCTTATAAGTTCTGATTTATTTTCTTACTCATTAATCTATGCTATGTTCTAAATAAATCATGAATGAGAAGAGTGCTTTACTGTGGAATTATTTAAAACTGTCCTTTAAAAGAAAAAGAGGAAATGATGAACAAAAACTAATCTAATTGCCAAGTTGGAATTCATTATTTAATTTACCTCCTATGCAACGATTAATGCTGCAAAATGTATGGTTATGTTACCGTATATTCACAAAAGAAATATTATTACAAGGTTTCAGAGGTAGCCAATTGCATTCTTTTGGAAATTTACTGTACTGTTTCAATGTGTTAAGTGCCTTGTTGTAAAGTAAAATTTTAAGTCTAGAATTCATTATTTTCCTGACACATATTTTTCATTATGATATCTACTGTATGCTATTGTGATAGTTTTATGAAATGCTTACATTTTAATCCAGTATGTAAATTTCAGAAGCTCTTTTCTCCTACCCACCAGTACCTTAATCATTGGTTTATCACATTGGATTCAAATTCAGGTTCCTTTTTCGATAAAGAGGAAATTTGTTTTCCATGCTTGTGATTTTGTGTTTGTAAACATTTCAGGAGGAATTCAGGAGTGTAACTATAGTTTATACTTCTAAAGTGTTGTCTTACATTTACATTTTTAAGTGCCTAATTGTTGAAACTGATTTATGTTTCTCTTCTAAAGAGGATATGTCTACTTGGTTTCTAATCTCTTTGGTTTGCTTTTTTAAAATGCAAGAGCCTATACTTTGTATTTACCTAATAAACCACAATGACATCAACAGTCTTTTCAAAATTATTACTGTTTCTTTCCATTTACAAAATGTGTCATTTTTAAAAGAGTTCTAGTTTTAGAGTACTTGTTAAAACCACAAGAGGGATATTTTCTTCAAAGACTTTTTAAAATAAAGTAATAACTTTCAATTAATGGATTTAAGGTGAAAAATAATTCAGAACAATACAAGGTCATTCATGGAGAAGAAAATCACACATTCCATGATTCTGATTTTCACTGTTCACAAGAGGACAAAGTCACTCATGAAAAGCAGACCCCTTTCTGTCACTATGTCTCCTTTATGCCTTCACAAGACAGAAGCCTAAGGTAATGTCCTCAACTGGAGTTTGCTAGACATTGCAACGGCAAGGTGCAGAAAGTTGGTTTTGAAGCTGCTGATGACAAATGTCCCTCCTCCAAGATAAATTTTGTAAAAGCAATTCAGTGGGGTGAAGTGAATAGGATAAGATAATAAGGTTCAAAGCATAAGTTACAGGAGATAGTCCATGCTTTATCCTTGGATTGTCTAGAAATGATAGAGCGTAGATCAGAATAGTTTTTCTGCCACCTCCACTCAGACCTTGGATGAGAAGCTCATCATAGTGATGTTCTGATTATCCTGTGGAAACACTGGCATGCTGATTTTGCTGGCCATATAGCTTCAAAGGCTGCCCTTATCTAGAATGCAGTGTGCAAGAAACTAATGTGAACTCTTGTTCATCGTGCAAGGGACTAACACGATTAGCCCCTTTTACTAAGGGGCTAATTCATTCTGGGTTCCATTTGTTTTCTTCATACAAAAGCTCTTGAGTGTGCCTCCTATGAGAGAATAAAACTCTGGGCATTTTTGAAAGTGCTGAGGATAGTGAAGTCTTTTAAAGTAGTACTCTGTCTCTTACTCCAGTAAGGAATCAATAGGAACTTTACAACTGCAGTTAAAGTGGCATTTTCAATCACACTAATCATGGGCAAGTTTCATAAGTAATAAAACCACTTTGAAACAAAAAAGAATGGTGATCATTCATGCTTGGTTTGAGATCTCTACCTCACAGCTGTTGATTTTAGAATCAGAGTGTAGTGGTGTGTCCAAACAAGTTTTGCCACCAGGATTAGATGCTAGTCTCACTAGAAAGTGAATTTAAATTCACTTACTTCAACCCCCATCCCATCCCCACCACATTTAAAGGTAGCAAAGTATCTATATGATCCATATGCCTACTTAACGACGGACTCAGCTTCAAGTCTGTAAGGTTTTTTGATTGCAGGTCATTACAGTCTTGACCCTGTGCAATGCCTTCAGTCTCTCCAGATGATCATGCTATTAAGAGGTCGCCACAACTTTTAATAATGTTCATTTTCTCTGATATTTTGAATCTCCTGCTGAGACATAGGAAGACAGGAAACTAGACTATGTTCACAAACCATCTGAGTGATTCTGTGTGCCATGCACTAGAGCTGCTGATACATAAAATTCCTGACATCAAAGTGGGAATGTCTGCACTCTAAGACTCGTCCATAACTCCTGTCACATCATAATAAATTCAATTGCATAAAATATATGCAAGTCTTAGGAAATGTTTGTAAGTTTTAAGAAATGTTGGTCAGGGCCTTCAAAGCCAGCTAGATGTTTCAGAAGTAGAAGTGAATTGCTTTTCTGGATGCATTGTCACTGAATTTTACCATTATTTTCTATTTAATATTTTAGCAAAATTGCAAAATAGACACCAAATTTTATCTCATCCAAAGGTTGGGAGAGGTGATGTGCCATGGTCTCTGAGCACCCATCCAGCACATTTTTGGCTGGGCATGCTGAGTGCAAGGCCCTAACTCCTGTTACCCAGGCCATTTCTCAGGATTGTATTTGCAGTAAGCAATGTTAAGTAATGAGGTAGCATATCACCCTAAATAAGTCTTTTTTTCTGTTTATGGTAAAGCAGTAAAAACGCCAAGCTCAGTGGTCCTCAGTTGAGGTGCAAACCCACTACATATGTAACATCTGTCTTGACCTCTCTAAGTCATCCCCATGGGATTTGAGAGACAAGGGAGCCAAAGGGACCATGCTGACACTTTGGCTACTGCTATGCTATGCATAGTGAAGTCCTTTGTCTCTGACTCAGGAGTCTTGTGTCTTCTTCCAGCGTCCAATGAAACAGGAACCAGGCTAACTTGTGGGCTTGTAAGTAAAGTCATAGATGCTTCAGAAACTGACATGTAAATTTTATTTTCTTCTAATACATAAGAATATCAGAAGCGTAATACTGTATTACTAATATAAGTTAGGATAGTAATGGATTATGTATTACTATGTGTGTGTATATAGATATATATATAAAATGCACATTTAATCCATATGTGGCACCTGTAATCAAACAGCATTTTACAGTTAACGCTTGACATACATTCTTTAATCTTCACAAAACCCTGTGAAGTAAGCAAGGCAAGAGAAGGTGACCTCATTTTATGACATGAAAGGGTTCATAAATGTTAGAGCTAGAACTTGAGTTTTGTTTTTGTGGGCTACAGCTTGCTGCCTCCCTGTCATAATTACTATGGTCACCATCACCGTTTGTTAGGGTTTTGTTAGGAAATTAGTTTCAGAAGCAAACTGTCCTTGGGCCAGGTTCTTTGTCACATGCTACAGATTTTTCTTAAAATTACAATTCACTACATTTCAAAGGGGAGAAAAGTTGACTCCTAGTGCAAAATGACTTGAAGGCAAAAGAATCCTCAAGAATCCTCAAGTGTCTGAGCCCACAAATTTGTTAGAATAAAGCAAACTCGCTGTTAATGAGTTTTAATGTCATATGTGTTAAGATTATGTTTCCAAAGCCCCCGCTCTGCCTGTCTTTCCCACATTTGTGCACACTAATCAGATACATGAATTGTTTGGCCATAATCTCTCCAGAAACTTCCAGAAAAGTGAAAGATGAATTGCTAGTGTGGAAATGTCTTTTTTCTAATAGAGAAGATTTCATTCACTAGTCTATGGTGCCCTTGACCATGGGATTAAAAGTGTTGTTATCCCAGTCCCAAGTATTAGGTTGGTGCAAAAGTAATTGCGATTTTTGCCATTGCTTTTAATTTCAAAAAACACGATTACTTTTGCAATCAACCTAATAACTACAGCTGATCCAGCACAGCGACACAATGTGTTTAGTACCATCCTGTACTACCAACAAAGTTACTGTATTTCACCAGTAACTAGTGAGTTGATTTTTTAATAACCTGCCTAAATATTGGAGAGAATATCAGAGTTTGGGCTGTTCTCAAGAGCATTTTGAGATTAAATTATATCAGAGTTCAGTTCAAAAACAAATAATTGTTCAATGTTGTTTTGTATAGCAGGCTTTACAAAAGAAGTGGTGACAAGACTTCTCCTGGAGCTATATAAAATGAAATTGCCCAAACTGAAAAAAATTGCAAATATGTAGGAATTAACCAACGCACTTAACCAGTGGATCAAAGAAGAAAGTACAAGGGGAATTTGAAAATATCTTGAGACGAATAACGAAAATACAGCATACCAAAACTATGGGATGCAGCAAAAATAGCAGCAAAAACAGCACTGAATGAAATGTATAGCTGTAAATGCATATGTTTTAGAAAAGAAGAAATCAATAATGTAACTTTAGATCTTAAGGGACTTGAAAAAGAAGACCAAATAAAATTCAAAGTTAGCAGGAGGAAGGAAATAATAAAGACTGGAGCAGAGATAAATAGAGAATAGAAAATAATAGAAAATCAATGAAATGAAAAACTGGTTCTTTGAAAAGAGCAACAGAATTGACAAACCTTTAGCTAGACTGCCTAAGAAGAAGGCTCAAATTACTAAAATCATAAATGAAAGTGGAGATATTACTACTGATTATACAGAAATAGGATTATAAGAGTACAATGAACAAATGTACACAAAACCTACCAGTATTGAATCATGAAGCAATAGAAAATCTGAACAGACCTCTAATTAGCAGGAAGGTAGAATGAGTAATCAGAAACTTTCCAACAAAGAAAACCCTGAACCATGGCTTTGTTGGTGAATTCTACTAAGCATTTAAGGAAAAAGTAGCCAGACATGGTGGCTCACGCCTGTAATCCCAGCTCTTTGGGAGGATAAGGTGGATGGATCACTTGAGCCCAGGAGTTTGAAACTAGTCTGGACAACATAACAAAACCCCATCTTTATGAAAAAAAAAAAACACACAAAAAAACAAAAAACCTGGGCATGGTGACACATGCCTGTGGTCCTGGCTACTTGGGCACAAAGTAGGAGGACTGCTTGAACCTGGGAGGTTAAGGCTGCAATGAGCTGTGATCACACCACTGAACTCCAGCCTGGGCAACATAGCAAGATCCTGTCTCAAAAAATAAAGAATTAAAACCAATCCTTCTCAGACGTTTCCAGAAAGAGGAAAGAACACTTCCTAATTTAGTCTATGAAGCCAGAGTTATCACCAACACCAAAGCCAGACAAAAACACTACCAAAAAAAAAAAAAAAAGACATATCCCTTATAAACATTGGCACAAAAATCTTCAACAAACTACTAGTCAGCTGAATTCAGCAGCATATTAAAAGGGATATATAACAAGACCAAATAGGATTTATTCCTGAAATGCAAGGATGGTTTAACATGAAAATTAATCAACATAATACATTACATTAACAGAATGAAGGGTGAAAAGGACATGATCATTTCAATTGATGCAGAAAAAGCATTTTACAAAATTCAACATTCTTTCATGATAAAACTAAAACTAGGAATAAAAGGAAGTTACCGCAACATAAGGAAGTTATCATGAAAAAGCCAGTTAACATCACGCTCAATGGTGACTAAAACCTTTTCCCCTAAAAAGGAAATGTCAAGAATGATCAGGAACAAGTGAAGAATGCCCAGTTCTCCACTTCCATTCAACATAATACTGGAAGTTCTTGCCAGAGCAATTAAGCAAGAAAAAGAAATAAGAGGCATTAAAATTGGAAAGGAACAAGTAAAATTAACCATTTCCATATGACATGATCTTATATGTTAAAAAATAAATATTCAACAGAAAACTTGTTTAGATTTCAAATCATGAGTCTGAATGAAAATTTAAAATAAAAAAATAAATTTTAAACTGTTTAATGAATGAATTCAGCAAATTTGCAGACAAAAACACACAATCAGTTGTTTGTATGCACTAACAATGAACAATCTGAAAAAAATTAAGAAAGTAATTTCATTTATAATAGCATCAAAAGAATAAAGTACTTTGGAATCAGTTTAACCAAGGAGGCAAAAGATTTGTATGCTGAAAGTACAAAACATTGCTGAAAGAAATTAAAGATCTAAATAGATGGGAAGACATCCCATGTTCATGGATTAGAATACTTGATATTGTAAAGATGACAATATTACCCAAAGCAATCTACAGATTCAATGCAATCTCTATGAAAATATCAATGGTGTTTTCTATAGATACAGAAAAACGTGTCCAAAAATTCATACGAAATCTCAAGGGACTAAAATAGCCAAATTGTTTGTCAGGATAGCCAAATTTTTCAGAATAGCCAAAAGTATTGAAAAAGGAATGGTTGGAGAACTCATATTTCCTTATTTCAAAACTTACTACAAATGTACAGTAGTGAAAACAGTGTGGTACTGGCACAAGGACAGACATATAGACTAATGGGATAGAATAGAGACCCCTGAAATAAACTCTCACATATATAGTCAGTTGATTTTCAATAAAGGTGCTAAGACCATTAGATGGAGAAAGGATTGGGGCAGGTGGGAGGGATTGCTGTTGTTGTTGTTGTTGTTGTTGTTGTCTGTTTGTTTGTTTTGAGACACAGTCTCACTCTGTCACCCAGGCTGGAGCACAGTGGCACAATCTCAGCTCACTGTTACCTCTGCCTCCTGGGTTCAGGCAATTCTTGTGCCTCAGCCTCCCAAGTAGCTGGGACTACAGGTGCATGCCACCACACCCAGCTAATTTGTGTATTTTTAGTAGAGATAAGATTTCGCTATGTTGGCCAGGCTGGTCTTGAACTCCTGGCCTCAAGTGATCTGCCTGCTTTGGCCTCCCAAAGTGCTGGGATTACAGGTGTGAGCCACCATGCCTGGGCAGGATAATGTTTTTAACAAACAGCTCTGTGAAAATTGGAAATCCACATACAAAAGAATGAAGTTAGACTCTTACTTGATACCCCATACACAAATTAATGCAAAAAATGGATCAAAGACCTAAATTTAAGAGCTAAAACTATGAAACTCTTAGAAGAAATAGATGAAGCTCTTTATGACCTTGGACTGTGTACTTATTAAGTATAACCTCAGAAGAATAGGCAATAAAAAACAGATAAACTGAAATTTATCAAAATTTACTTTATTGCATCAAATTACAATATGAAGGGAGCAAAAAGACAATCCACAGAATGACAGAAAATAGCTGCAAATCCTATATCTGATAAAGCAGCCGTCTCCAACCTTTTGGCACTAGGGACTAGTTTCGTGAAAGACAATTTTTCCACGGACCAGCAGGGAGGAGGGAGATGATTTCAGGATGAAACTGTTCCAACTCAGATCATCAGGTAATAGTTAGATTCTCATAAGAAGCATGCAACCTAGACCCTTCGCATGCACAGTTCACAATAGGGTCAGCACTCCTATGAGAATCTAATGCCACCACTCATCTGAAAGGAGGTGGAACTCAGGCAGTCATGCATGCTCACAGGCCACTCACCTCCTACTATACAGCCCAGCTCCTAACAGGCCACGGACTGGTACTAGTCTGCAGCCTGGGGGTTGGGGACCCCTATGATAAAGGATTCATATTCAGAATATCTAAAATGATCCTACAACTCAGCAACAACCAAACAACCGCTTTCAAAAATGGGCAAAGGATTTGAATAGACATTTCTCCAAAGAATATATGTAAATGTCCAGAAAGCACATGAGAAGATGCTCAGCATCATTAGTCATTAGAAAAATACAAGTCAAAAACCACAATGAGATACACTTTACTACCATTAGGATGGCTATTACGGAAAAGACAAACAGAAAATGACAAGTGTTGGTGAGGATATAAAGATATTGCATTCGCCATTTACAGAACCCATTAAAAAATAATAAAAGAAATTGCAACCCTTATTGTTGCTGGTGGGAATGTAAAATAGTGCAGCTTCTGTGGAGAATAGCATGTTGGGTCCCCAAAAGAATTACCATATAATCCAGCAATTTTACTCCTCTGTATGTAGCCAAATAAATTGAAATCAAGGACTCAAACAGATACTTGCACACCAGTGTTCACAGTATTATTCACAGTAGCCCAAAGGTGGAAACAATCTGTGTGTCTTTCAACAGATGAAAGGATAAACAATGTGATATATGCAACAATGGAGTATTATCCAGCTATTAAAAGGAATGGAATTCTGACACATGCTACAAACATGAGTAAACTTTGAAAATGTTATTCTAAGTTAAATAAGCCAGATACAAAAGGACAAATATATGATTCACCTTAAAAGAGGTACCTAGAATAGGCAAATTCATAAAGACAAACGGAATAGAGCTTGTGACTAAAGGAAAGGGAGAATGACAAGTTGTTGCTTATTAGGTACAGGGTTTCTATTTGGAATAATGAAACACTTCTAGAAATAGTAGTGATAGTTACACAACACTGTGAATGTACTTAATGCCACTGAACTGTACACTTAAAAATGGCTAAAATGGTAAATGTTACACATATTTTTACCACAATAAAAAAAACCAAAAAACTCCCAATATTTCAGCATATTTTTAATTGAAAGAAACCGAAAATAACTTAGATGTTTACTAGGAGAGGCTTGAGTAATAAGTTGTGACATACTTAAATCGATTTCTTAATGGGCTCCTTGGTTTGACCTTTGTCCCTTTACAGCCAGCGAAAGTGATTCTGTTAAAATACAAGCCAAATGATGGCATCCCTTCTCAAAAACTCTTCAGTGATGCACCATGTTACTGAGAGTAAAGATCAACATCTCTAAAACGCCCTACATTAGTACCTCTCTGATTCCAACTCTTACCACCTTCCCCTTGCTCTTTCCACTCTAGCCAGGTGGCCTCCTTGTTCCTGGAAAACTCCTAGCACACCTCAGCCTCAGGGCCTTTACACTTACCATTTCCTCTGTCTGGAATGCTCTTTCCCCAGGTATGTAAATGCCTTCCATCAGGTGATCAGCTGTCTATTTAAAAGAGGCCTTCCCTGAACAACCTGATTAAATAAACCACTCCCCTACACACACACACACACACACACACACACACACACACACACACACAGAATACCTACCATCCTCTTCATGTGCCTTATTTCCTCCATAGTACTTATCACCAACTGACATTATACATTTGTCCATCTCTTTCTATCTTTTGTAGAGATGGGGTTTTACTATGTTGTGCAGGCTGGTCTCAAACTCCTGGGCTTGAGCAATCCACCCGCCTCAGCTTCCAAAAGTGCTGGGATTACAGGCTTGAGCCACCATGCCTGGCCTGTCCATCTTTTGTCTTCCCCAGCGGAAAACCTCTTCTAAGGGCAAGCACTTTGTTTTGCTTAGATAGTATCCCCAGTGCTGAAAATAGTTGATGACAATTAGTGTACTCCAGTAAAAATCTATTGATGAAGAATCTATTCAGTGAAATTATCAGACAGCTATTAAAAAGGATGAGGCTGATGGATTCTCATTGGCATGGAGAGATTCTCAAAATACACTGGTAGGTTAAAAGAGCAGATTAATTAACCAAAAGCAGAGTGTGACACCATTTATGGGGGAAGAGGAGGGAAATTATGTAAACATAAGAAATCCAAAGGGATATATCACATTTTTAATGCAAATAACTCCAAGAGGTATAAAGGCAAAAGTTGTGTGTGTGTGTGTGTGCATGCACATGTGTGTGTGCATGTGTACACTTTATCAATAGCCTTAGAAATGTACCAGTTCTTTGTGGTATTTATCCTACTGAAATAATCAAAGATATATATATCCCAGTATGGTTTATAATAGCAAAAAACCTTTAAGGAGGGTCAACAACTAGCTATTGGTTAAACTTTGAAATATTTTTAAACAATGGACTAGCTTTTTTTGAATTTAAGTGTGAGGAAATAAAAGCCTGCAGGCTAAGCACAGCTGCTGCCTTTTTCCATAAAGCAAATTTTATTGGATATAGCCATGCCCATTTATTTACTTATTGTCAATGGCTGCTTTCCTACTCCCACGGCAAGCAGAGTTACACAGTTGTGACAGAGACCATATGGCACACAAAATCTGAAATATTTACTATTTGGTCCTTTTCAGGCAAAAACTGCTGATCCCTGTGCTAGAATATAGTAATTAAAAATGATTTGTGGGAGGCAAGAGGATCACTTGAGGCCAGGAGTTCAAGACCAGCCTGGCTAACATGGCAAAACCCTGTCTCTACTAAAAATACAACAACAACAACAACAAAAATTACCCAGGTGTGGTGGCACATGCCTATAATCCCAGTTACTTGGGAGGCTGAGGCATGAGAATCTGTTGAACCTGGGAGGTGGAGGTTGCAGTGAGCCAAGATTGCACCACTGCACTCCAGCCTGGGCGACACAGAAAGACTCTATCTCATAAAATAATAATAATAATAATAATAATAATAATAATAATAATAATAAATTTAAAAACAAATGAGCTGGGCACAGTGGCTTATGCCGGTAATCCCAGCACTTTGGGAGGCCAAGGCAGGCGGATCACGAGGTCAGGAGTTCCAGACCAACCTAGCTAACATGGTGAAACCCCGTCTCTACTAAAAATAACAAAAATTAGCCGGGCGAGGTGGCATGTGCCTGTAATCCCAGCTACTTGGGAGGCTGAGGCAGGAGAATCACTTGAACATGGGAGGCGGAGGTTGCAGTGAGCCAAGATCGCACCACTGTACTCCAGCCTGGGTGACAGAGTGAGACTCTGTCTAAAAAAAATAAAACCATTCAGGACATAGGCATGGGCAAAGACTTCATGACTAAAACACCAAAAGCGATGGCAACAAAAGCCAAAATAGATAAATGGGATCTAATTAAACTGAAAACCTTCTGGACAGCAAAAGGAACTATCATCAGAGTGAACAGGCAACCTACAGAATGGGAGAAAATTTTTGCAATCTACCCATCTGACAAAGGGCTAATATCCAGAATCTACAAAGAACTCAAATTTACAAGAAAAAAACAACCCCATCAAAAAGTGGGCAAAGGATATGAACAGACACTTCTCAAAAGAAGACATTTATGCAGCCAACAGACATGTGAAAAAATGTTCGTCATCACTAGTCATCAGAGAAATGCAAATAAAAACCACAATGAGATACCATCTCATGCCAGTTAGAATGGCAATCATTAAAAAGTCAGGAAACAACAGGTGCTGGAGAGGATGTGGAGAAATAGGAATGCTTTTACACTGTTGGTGGGAGTGTAAATTAGTTCAACCATTGTGGAAGACAGTGTGGCGATTCCTCAAGGATCTAGAACTAGAAATACCATTTGACCCAACAGTCCCATTACTGGGTATATACCCAAAGGATTATAAATCATGCTACTATAAAGACACACCACACAGTATGTTTATTTGTGGCACTATTCACCATAGCAAAGACTTGGAACCAACCCAAATGTCCATCAATGATAGACTGGATTAAGAAAATGTGGCACATATACACCATGGAATACTATGCAGCCATGAAAAAGGATGAGTTCATGTCCTTTGCAGGGACATGGATGAAGCTAGAAATCATCATTCTAAGCGAACTGTTACAAGGAGAGAAAACCAAACACTGCACGTTCTCACTCACAGGTGGGAGGTGAACAATGAGAACACATGGACACAGGGCAGGGAACATCACACACTGGGGCCTGTTGGGGGTGGGGGCTGGGGGAAGGATAGCATTAGGAGAAATACCTAATGTAAATGATGAGTTAATGAGTACAGCAAACAAACACGGCACATGTATACCTATGTAACAAGCCTTCACGTTGTGCACATGTGCCCTAGAACTTAAAGAATATTAAAAAAAAATTTGTGGGAGAACAACATGGAAAATGTTAATGATAACTTTTTCCTCATATATTTATAAATATGTGAATATTATAAATAGGAATATTTATAAAGTTTAGAAATACATAAGACTAGAAGAATATACACACAAATATTATAAATGATTACTTCTGAGTGGTAAGAATAAAAAGGTGATCGTTTGCTCCTTTATAGTTTCCTGCATTTTCAAATTTTCTATGAAAACTGTATTACTCTTTTAAAAAGCAGAATAAAATATTGGCTTTGAAATATCTGCTTTGCAATAAGTATGTTCTTGCCTAAAAGAAGAAGTAGGTAACCTTTCAATGTCCTTTCTTTGTAAAACTTCATTCTTAGTGAGTTTTAGAAATAAGACTTCACTATTAGGCAAAGGGCCAAGCACAGTTACCTAAACCAAGAGCTAACAACCTTGTGTTAGTTTTTTTTTTGTTTGTTTTTTTCATTCTTTTTCAAGACAGAGTCTTGCTTTCTTGCCCAGGGTAGAATGCAGTGGCGTGAGCTCAGTTCACTGAAACCTCCACCTCCTGGGTTCAAGCGATTCTCCTGCCTCAGCCTCCCAAGAAGCTGGGATTACAGGCATGTGCCACCATGCCCAGCTAATTTTTTTTTTGTTTTTTCAGTAGAGACAGAGTTTCACCATGTTTGCCAGGCTGGTCTCAAACTCCTGACCTCCAGTGATCTGCCTACCTCAGCTTCCCAAAGTACTGGGATTACAGGCATGGGCCGCCGCGCCCAGCCTCCTTGTGTTAGTTTTATTTAAGTAACTGGCATGTAAATATAAAATATATTTGCCATGTAAATATAATTTATTCTTTCAGATTTTATTGACTAAGCATGCTGTTAATCAGAGGCCAAAGTCAAAGTCCTGAGAATCCACTTAAGAAGAAGAATGTTAGACACCAGAGGAATCTAAGAGTCCTTGTGTTACAACTCTCTCTTTTGACCAGATGAAGAAAACAAATCAGAAATGTTAACAACATACCCTGGCCAACCCAGTTAGATTTGGACAGAGGTCCCCATGTGGTTTCCACGATGATTTCTGCATAGTAAATGGAAGTAAATGAGGAAGAAGTAAGGAACAGAGAATTCAGCAACGCTTTGGCCTACACAAAAATAAAACATCAGGAATCAGTAACAATTGTGGCCAGGCTAACTAAAGTGACTAACTGTTCCTATGGGTACCCACTTCACAATACATGCATCTCATAAATTAAACCTGCTAAGTCTTCTTACTTTACCATGTCTTTTTCACCAAGATATTGGCTTTTTTTGTTTGTTTGTTTGTTTTACTAAGGTATAATTTACCTATAGTGAAATGTACAGTTAAGTTTTGACAAGTGCATACATCCAAGTAACCAACACTTCATCAGGATATAGAACATTTCTACCACCCTAGAAAAAATTTTCAATGTCCCTTTCCAGCCAATCCACCCTGTTCTAATGTCTGTCACCATAGGTTCATTTTGTTTGTTCCAGAACTTCATATAAATGCAGCTATTTAGTACGTACTCTTGTGCCTGGCTTTTTCACTCGGCATGTTTTTTTGATATTTATCCATGCTGTAGAGTGTGTCATAGCTGATTCATTTTTATTGTAGTATAGTGATCTATCAAATAAATATACCATAGTCTTCCCTGCCCCTGCCCCCCTCTTTTGTTGAAGGACATCTGGATTGTGTTCATTTTGGTGTTAAATAAAAAATACGTCCTAATCAATCCTGGCACCACCTTGACCAAATAAAGGGATGTTTTGGGAACTGGATTTTGTGACTTTTGAGATTCTGCCTTACACTGATATTTTTTTTTTTTCAGGGGCCTTTCTCCCGTCATCTCTTCTCCAAGTAAATCATACATAATACATGCAAGTGGAGAGGAATGAAGTGGGTGATACTGAAGATAGGCACGTTTATTTATTCATTATACAAGACATAAAGGCTAAATATAGGAAACAATATCCTGGCAAGTCTCACATTCTAATCTCGGAAAAGACTAGTAAATCTGCAAGGTGCAAAAAAGAGGCAGCAATAGTGACAATCTATTAAGTTTAAACTATTATCAAGAACCCAGTGATAACTATTATAATTACAGCTTTTGTTTATTGAGTACTAATTGCTAGACATTGTGCTAGTTATTTTATTTAATCCCTATGCTTGATATAGGTATATTTATTATCCCAATTTCAGTTCAGGAACATGGAGGCTCAGAGAGTGCATAAACACATATATAGAAGACACTCAAAGGAGTATATACGAAGCGAATCATAAGAACTTAAAGGGAACGAAGCTGTTAATTTTTAAATGATCTGTGGAGTTGTGCAACTAAATAGTGTTAATAACATTTCTACTTTCTCTCTTCATTAGCATTTTGCAAACCCTTCTTAAGCCATGCACGCTCTCTGTTCATACTCACTGACTCTGGATGGGTGTGGTGTGTGGCATTTACCTCCCGAGAATTACAAACCAACTGAACAATTGTAGTTTTACAAATAGAGTAATTTAATACCACTCTTTATAACAAAATAAGTACTTAGCTATTTTAGATATACTGTAACCAACAATTCTGGCCAAAATCCATGTAGAACAAGGAGGATATAGGTAGGAAAGTGGGTGGTTTAAAATTATCTTTAGGGTCTCAATAAAAATGATTTTTCCCATAATCCTCTCACTATCTTTGTTACCACTTCTGCCCACCCAAAAGATCTCTTAGTATTCTCTTCCTTTACTGCTTCTGCTATTACTTTTTTACCTATATAAAATAAGAGACATGAAGCAGAAAGTATTCCTTTATGTGGCAAAATCACCCTGAATGTAATTTGGGGAAATTCATCCTTAAGGAGCACTGAATGAGCTGTGTGGTTTCGTGTTTAAAATAGTGTATCCAGCTGGGCATGGTGGCTCTCGTCTGTAATCCCAGCACTTTGGGAGACTGAGGTCAGAAGTCCAAGATCAGCCTGGCCAACATGATAAAACCCTTCTCTACTAAAAATACAAATTTGTCGGGCGTGGTGGTGCAGGCCTGTAATTCCAGCTACTCGGGAGCCTGAGACAGGAGAATCGCTTGAACCAGGGAGGCAGAGGTTGCAGTGAGCCAAGATCACACCACTGCATTCCAGCCTGGGTGAGAATTCGATCTCAAAAAATAATAATAATAAAATAAAACAGTGTATCCATAATATGATGAACAGTATCACTTCCTGTATTAGTTTGCTAGGACAGCCATAACAAAGTACTACAGACTGGATGTTTTAAACAACAGAAATTTATATTTATATACTCACCATTCTGGAGACTAGAAGTCAAAACCCAAGGTGTCAGCAGGGTTGATTTCTTCTGAGACCTCTCTCCTGACTTGCAGATGGCTGCCTTCTGACTGTGTCCTCACATCCTCTTTCCTCTCTATGTCCTTATCTCCTCTTCTTTAGACACCAGTCATATTGGTAAGAGCCCATCCACAGGACTCCATTTGAGCTTAATTACCTCTTTAAAGGCCCTTTCTCCAAATACAGTCTTATTCTGAGGCACTGGGGGTTAGGACTTCAACATATGAATGGTGAGGAGAGGCCGAATTCAGCCCAGATTTCCTATCTGCCCCACAGATCTGTTAACATAGTGAAAATGAGAGATTTAGGAAAACACTATATATGCAGTTACATCCTGTACAATATAAAAGGGTGGCTGTTGGAGTTGTTAAATTAGTCACAGCTTCAACTATTTTAAAATAATTTGTGAATTTAAATTGCTTGTATGGGATGATGTATATAGTGGCTACTGTTTTAGAGAGCAAAACCCTAGAATCAGATGACATCCAGAATGTCATGTTGAAGATCATATCTGCAAACAAGTAGTTTAAATTTTTAAAAACTTTTCTTAACAATTTAAAAATTCAAAAAAAACTGAGAAAAGTAATCTCACAAGTAGTGGTTAATTATAGAAGATGAGAGGTGTGGAGGTTTTTTTTGTTTGGGGTGCATAAGCTTAAAATAACATGAAAAGCATGTCAAAAAGAATATGAGAACAGAACGGACTTGAAATTTAACATATCCTACTGGCATCACTTGTTTATAGAAAAATAAAATAGATCATGTATTTATTTAGAGGATTCACTATGCTTTATTTGGTCACATTTTTATAGGTACAGCGTGGTGTTCAAACTTTTCATGTATGGAGAAGAATGAAAAGGCTAGAAAAATGACCCAGTACAGACAATTCTATGCTCAACCCAACTTGAACAGAAACTACAGGATTTGGCCTAAACAAGACAGAAAGGGAAGCCCTTATCAGGAAAGCCATTATCTGGGAAGATTAAATAAAGTAAGACTTTGTTTTTAAAGTATTATACAATTCATATCCAATATTTCAACCTCAGCCTTTCAAGTGTTGTCTAACACCAATAATATTGCCACCCTTCCCTCAACCGGTTATTTTCTTTTTATATTTCTGGCTACTTAAATCCCCCAAGCAAATTCTGGTTTCGCTATTTCTGGATTTAAGTACATTTTCTGCTGCACCCAGGCCACACGCAGGAATGGACACAGCTTTCGCTCTCCGCATAGAAGTTTTCTAGCCCAGGGCAAGCTCTCAGAACGTGACTCCTGCCTCGCTGCCCGCCCCTCGCTTCCCCTACTCCCGCCATCATCCCTTCCGCAGCGTTGGCTACCGAGCTGACACCCACAGATTCTGCATTCCATGGCTTCCCAGCATCCTGCTGTCTCTGCGTGGAGAAAAGGGTGCTGCGAATCCCGGTTTGGATAAAGAACTACACCGAAGCCTGCGGGAATATGGCGTTGACCCCATTCTCCCAGCTCAGGCTACAGTTGCTAAGGCCAAGCTATCTCACTGGCCTGCTCACCAGTTTACCGCACTCAGCACAGATCCTAGCACGGTTTATGCACTTCATAACTACGCGTTTGTGTTTGTCAACTGACAAACGAGTGATAATCACAAACGAATGACACAAGGGAATCCAACAGCCAATCAGAGCGCAAGGTTGTGTTGCCAGCATCCCAGTTTCAGGGACAGTCACCGCCAGACCCGACCCAACAAAGGGGCGTAACGGGACTTCGGAGCAAAGTTCAGGTTCCGCGCCCGCTCGCCCGCCAACCCCCTCCGCCAGGCAGCCGGCGCGTCTCCAGGTTCCGCCCGGGCGTCGCTGAATGGAGGCGGCGGGGAGAATGCGCGCGGCGCAGCCAATCCGGGCGCGCTTCTACGGCCCCTGCCCGCCCCCGACCTTCCAGGGCACAGCAGGACACTGACGCCGGGGGTCAGGCAGCTGCCTGCGCGTCTCCTCCGGGCAGCAAGGGGAACCCGAGGCAGCCGGCGCCCTGACCATGTCCTCTCCGGGGCCGCCACAGCCCCCTGCCGAGGACCAGCCCTGGCCCGCGCGCCTCCTGCGCGCGCCTCTGGGGCTGCTGCGGATGGACCCGAGTGGGGACGCGCTGCTGTTGTGCGGCCTCGTAGCGGTGCTGGGCTGGAGCTGGCTGCGGCGTCGCCGGGCGCGGGGCATCCCGCCCGGGCCCACGCCCTGGCCCCTGGTGGGCAACTTCGGTCACGTGCTGCTGCCTCCCTTCCTCCGGCGGCGGAGCTGGCTGAGCAGCAGGACCAGGGCCGCAGGGATTGATCCCTCAGTCGTGGGCCCGCAGGTGCTCTTGGCTCACCTAGCCCGTGTGTACGGCAGCATCTTCAGCTTCTTTATCGGCCACTACCTGGTGGTGGTCCTCAGCGACTTCCACAGCGTGCGCGAGGCGCTGGTGCAGCAGGCCGAGGTCTTCAGCGACCGCCCGCGGGTGCCGCTCATCTCCATTGTGACCAAGGAGAAGGGTGAGCGGGGGCGGGGGGCGGGGGTCGTGGGCTGTGGGTAAGCGGATGCCGCGGATGAGTCTCCAGGTGCGCGGGGGCTGCAGTCCCTGTGCCCCTTCCGGCCGCGCGCCCCCAGCCTGCCTCACACCTGCATCCTGAACTAACAGGTGTTGCTGGCTGCGGCGCCTCTCCTTCCTGATGCTTTTAAGATCCCATCAAGTAGTGACTGACGCGTGACTTGTTCATACTCCAAGATCAGAAGTAGAAAAGTCATCCGGAGGTTGAGGGAGAGGAATAGGGATAGCGGGAGGACAAGGTGGCAAGCCAGGTTCCATCTTTCCAAAAGTAGTCTTCCCTTCCACCAGCTGTGACCTCGGAGAGAAACTCTGGCCCCCATGTTAGAAAGAGGGAAGGATATTCTTTTTACCTTGTGAGTTTCAAATGCAAGAATTTAAGATATTTTCCAATAAGATAAAAAGTCCAGAAAACACGGTAGAAGCCTATTACCAAATCTCAGGCGCTGGTTCATAGCCTCTGATTCCTGCGTATGGGAGTCTAAATTGGACATTTTTGCGGGTTGGAAAACGTGTTATCTGCTGCAATAAAATGTCCAGTCTAACCTGTCTCCACCGTCCCCCTTTGTCTTATTGGCTGGCTTAGGTCTCTGACTTCTTTTCTGAGTCACTCCTATCCATCAGTCAGGTGTTAAATGCCTTTTCCTCGGGGAAGCCTTTTCTCACAGCCTCTCCAAGTAGGGTAGGCTCCCTTATTAGAACTAGGTCCCTTACCCAAGCACTTTTCCTTCACTGAACTTTCCAAAACTGAAGCTACATAAGTTTATGACCTTGGGCCTGGATATCAGTCTTCACCACTGTTCTGACATTTAGGAGGACAGAGTCATTACTGCCTGAAACATAGTAGGAGCTCAAGTATTTATTAAATAAATGAATGCTATTTCCTGTCCTTATAACATGGCAAAGAGAGATCTAGGCTTTTCAGAATCTGATAAAGCCAGAGTTTTGCATCAGGATTTTAAACGAAAAAGACAAATATTGTATGATCCACTTATATGAGGTGCCTCCTAGCATAGTGAAATTATCATAGAGACAGAAAGTCTCAGTTTTGCAAGATGAAAAAGTTCTGTGGCTGGACAGTAGCAGTGGTTGCACAACAGTGTGAAAGTACCTTATGCCATTAAGGTATGCACTTAAAAATGGTTAAGATGGTAAATTTTATATGTATTTCCCCACAATTTTTTAAAAAGAAAAGAAAAGCAGGTAGGTTTTCTCCAGGCAGCCATGAGCTCAGAAGAGAATTCTAGGTAGAAGCAGTATTACGAAAGCATGCAGTGGATGAGGTGTGAACTGTGACATTTGTTTTCAGTGGGGCATTNGCTCACTGCAGCCTCAACTTCCCAGGCTCAAGTAATCCCCCCACCCCAGCCTCCTGAGTAGCTGAGACTACAAGGCATGCGCCACCATGCTGCTAATTTATTTTTTGTAGAGACAGGGTCTCTTTGTGTTACCCAGGCCGATCTCGAACTCCCATGAGCCACCAAGCCTGACCTTAAGTTAGCTTTTAAAGCAGTTGCTTTTGCAGATGAGAATAGAAGATTCATTTATATGAAACTATGAACAAGAATCATTAGTGAAATCTCCATGTCCATCATCCATCTATTCTTTATTATTTTATTTATTCTCCAAATTTTTTGTTTGTTTGTTTGTTTGTTTTTTTTGAGACGGAGTCTGGCTCTGTCGCCCAGGCTGGAGTGCGGTGGCCGGATCTCAGCTCACTGCAAGCTCCGCCTCCCAGGTTTACGCCATTCTCCTGCCTCCCAAGTAGCTGGGACTACAGGCGCCCGTCTCGTCGCGCGCTAGTTTTTTGTATTCTTTAGTAGAGACGGGGTTTCAGCGTATTAGCCAGGGTGGTCTCAATCTCCTGACCTTGTGATCCGCCCATCTTGGCCTCCCAGAATGCTAGGATTACAGGCTTGAGCCACCGCGCCCGGCCGAAGTATTATGATCTTTATCTCTACTCATTTAAAATCCTTAGCATAATGTCCTAGAGTTCATCCATGTTGTGGCATATGTGAAAATTTTCTTTTGAAGACTGAATAATACTCCATCATATGTATAATCATCCCTCCTTATCTGTAGGGGATTCCTTCCAGGACCTCCTGCGAATAACAAAACCCTAGGATGCTCAAGTCCCTGGTATTAAATGGTGTAGTATTTGCATATAGGCTATGCATACGGATCTTGGATACTTTAAATCATCTCTAGATTATTTATAATACCTACTACAATGTAAATGCTTTGTAGATAGTTGTCATACTGTATTAAGGAATGACAAGAAAAAAAGTCTACACATCCAGTACAGATGTGGTTTTTTGATCTGCGGTTGGTGGAACCCACAGATGTGGAACCCATGAATGTGGAGGGTGAACTGTATATACCACATTTTGTTTACCCATTCATCCATTGATAGACACTTGTGCCTCCACCTTTGGGCTATTGTGAATAATGCTGCTATGAATAGAAGGGTACAAATATCTGAGTCCCTAGGAGTTGCTTGATCATGTGGTAATTCTAGGTTTAATTTTTTGAAGAACCATCATACCATTTTCCAGTGAGTGCACCAGTTTACATTCCCACAGGGGTCCCAATTTCTCCACGTCCTCACCAACACTTTCTTCTCTTTTTTCACACTTGCTTTTAAGATTGGGCTTAAATGTTACCTCTTTGAGAATGTGTACCCTGAGATGCTTCCCTACCCTGTAGAACGAGATTAACTTCTATGATACTATTGTTTCATTTCAAGACCTTCCCAGTCTCTTCTAATCAATCCATAAGTCTTATTGACTCCTACAGTAGATATGTGCTACATCCATCTACTTTTCTCCATCTCTACTGCCAGCACCCTCATCCAAGCTACCATCATTTATTTATTTTTCTTTTTTTCTAAAGCTACCATCATTTCTAATCTGATACTTTAGAAGCCTCTTGACTAACCTGCTTGCTTCCACTCCAGATTTCATCCACAGAGCAGCCAAAAGGATCTCTTACACAAACCATGAATCAAACCCTGTAGCTCTCTGGCTGAAACCAATTGCCTCCCCACTCCATACTTGACCTACTGTGGCCTGAAGGATCTGGCTGCTGCATTTCTCTTTTTCAGCTCTCCCTTCATTTGTACATTTCAACCTGGCCTTTCTACTCTAGACACACTAACCTGATTTCTGCCATGCCTGGGCCTGCCTCAAGCTACAACGTTTGTCTTCTTTGGGCCTGGAATAACTTCTTGCTTGATTGATTGCTTGTCATCCCTCAGGCCAATTGTCACCTTTCAGTGCTATTTTGGTCAATGCCCAGTACCACCTCTTATTTTATCTCATTCATATTTTTCTCTTTAAACACTGGGAAGTATAGTATTTAGCCTATTACCACCCCCCACCTCTCAATGGAATGTGAGTTTCTTTAGGGCAGATATTTTGTTCCTTTTGTTAACCACTGTATCCCTACTTCTTGGCACAGAATAGAGAACCAAAAGATGAATGAATTTGTGCATACAAGCATCTATTGATGTACATATCACATTTTATTATAATTTGTTTTATGTGTCTGTCTCTTCCTCTGGATTTCTTAAGGTAGGAATTAGATTTTCTTCTTTGAGATCTTAACAGTATAGTTTCCAATTCTTAAAAAAACAGTTTATCAGAGCGCTTCTTGGTGGCTGTTTGGTTGAGAATCTATAACAAGGTCATTTCTAAGCATTAGTTGGACACTGCTTACTATTAAATCTCTATTTAGAAAAGAGCGGGGAGCCTGGGGGCAATTTGGTGCTTCAGTAGTATCTCAACTAAAGTATTCCCCCAAGAGACAGGGTTTTCTTAGGCAATGCTGCTCTGGTATGTGTTGGGTGAATGTGCTGTAAAAGAATTAATGAGAGAAATTTCAGTGGCTGGAGAAGCTGTTGACAAGATAATACAAGGCAAGAACCATGTGGCATGAAGAAAATGCTTGTGGACTTAACTTCGAATAAAGAACAGATCATCTGAATAAGAAAATGTAGCTAGCAGAGGATTTTTTAAATAGAACTTTTTCAAGAGTGAAGAATAAAAAGCGAGGATGTGAATTTATTTCAAGATGATCATCAAAGGATGAAGGAGCAGATGAGTTGTGAGTGGACTTCCCAGATCAAGAAATGGACAGCATTATCAGCCTGAAGAAGAGAGGCCACTGTGACTACAGTCAAGATGCTCAACTCAGCAAGACTTGAGGACAGCTCAAACCATCTTTGGCTACTGTGCCCAGTAGCAAAGAAGTAAATGTGATATTGTCCAGAAACAAGATGTGTAGGCCATAAGAGAAAAGAAATTATGTTAGGAATTAGAGGCCGATAACGTTATTCGATATTTATTATTTTTTGAAAGAACTTTGCTGCTGAAGTTGATGAGAATAGCAGAGGAGAGTATGTTTCATAAATAGTGATGTGCGAAGAGAGGCTAGAAATAGTTGACTTAATACATTTGCTGAAAGTTCCAGATGTAGGCAGTTTATTTGTTATGTTTAAATTTTTCAAAATTTAATGATTAGACAAGTTGGTCATCTTCTTAAGCCCATAAAAACTACAGTAAACTAGGTGGGCCGTTAAGATGCTGTATCCATCATTCTGATTGATTCTTTTCCTAAGCACAAAAAGAAAAGAAAACTACAAAATCAGAGCTAAGTCTACCAGAGGAGTGTTTCACTCTTAAGTGTGCTGCTATGGTTTAAAGGTGTCCCCAAAAGTTTATGTGTTAGAAACTTAATCCCTAATGCAACAGTGTGGAGAGATAGGAACTTAAAAGATGATTAGGTCATGAGAGCTCTGCCCTCATCAATGGATTAGTGCTGTTATCACCAGAGTGGGTTAGTTATTGTGGGAGTGGGTTTCTGATAAGCAGGATGAGTTTGGCCCCCTTTCTCTCTCTCTCTCTTTCATCCTCTCTTATACTTCTGCCTTCTGCCATGGGATGATGTAGCATGAAGGCCCTTGCCAGATGCCAGTGCTATCCTCTTGGACTTCCCATCCTTCAGAACTGTAAGAAATAAATCTCTGTTCTTTATAAATTACCCAGCCTGTGGTATTCTGTTATAGCAACACAAAACAGGGTAAGACATGTGATCTGTTTCTTCTAACATTACATTTTTATTTTAAAATATTCAAAATAAAGCTCAAAGAACAGTATAAACTTGATTATCTGCAGCTCAGATCTGCTTCAGATTCATAAGTAACACATAGCTTTATTTGGTATGTTCTTCTAAAACTTGCATATGTTGGATACTTAAAGTATCTTTCTCTAACTAGCTTTTGTTATTTAAAAGTGTTATGTTTTAACCATATTATGCAGTATTCCACTAAATAGAATGAATATAATGGCATCATATTCTCTATTTCACTGTTGATAAAAATCAGGTAAATTTTACATTGTTTTGCTCTTACCAACTATACTACCACAAATGTTTGTTGGACACTAGTCATGAAAGTAGAAAAAGAAACACTGATTTGACTCGTAAAACTTGATATGGCTCAGATAATATCACTGGAGACTTGGAGCAAGAGTCAAAGCAAATTGCAAAGCCATAAAAATAGAAGGTAAAATGAAATTTTGAAGAATTTTAAAAGTATGGGATAGATCAGTCTGATATATACCTCAAAGGAGAACAAGATGCAAAATGAAAGTAGGAAATGAAGATAAACAGAAAATGAAAGTTCATCTGGGGAATTTGAAAATGAATGAGGGAAACAAGTTAACTGAGTATGCAATAAAATAGATATTTGAACTGATTTTGAAATAGTTATGTACTCACATTGAGATGGCCTGAATTCTCCCACTAATAGGAATACTTCTATGATCCCATGGAAGGAAAGGGTAAGTGTAATCAGTGTATGACACCCTCTCTGTTCAGTAGGTAAAGATGTATATGTGGTCAATGTAGAATTGCTTCATGTTTAATGTATTTTGAGTATTTTTATTATAGTAGTATAAGTTACTGGAAAACAAAACAAGGAAAATGAAAAAATGGACTGAAAATCATCTGTGATCAGCATTATTTTGAGATAGTATTGACATTTTCATGTATCACCTTCCAGTCTTTTTTCTACATGTACATGTATTTTTAGAAATATATTTGCCTCCTTAAAATGGAATAATTTTCATAATTTTAAAAATTGCTTTTTATCACTTAAAGTATTATGAACATATTTTCATATTATTAAATATCCTCCTGTAAAGTTCTTAGGAGCTGTATAATATCCGTTTGTGAGAAGGTATCAATGTCAATTTAGTCTATCCTTTATTTGGTTAGAGTTGGATTTTTATGTTTCCACTGCCTAGCACCTGTTCCTTGGATAAGAATACCCACTTCTTCTGAGGAATTCTTTATTTCTGACCTCAATCCCTTTTGTTGATGGAACAGGAGATGCCATATCTTTACATGAACTTACCTTCTTGGCCACAGTGATAAGTTGAGGGACACACTAACCAAAAGTGGACTGATCAGAATTTCTAACCTTTTTGTAACTGGTTAATCTGTAGGCCAGGCACAGAACTCAATAATTCACAACTACACATCAAGCCCTACATAGTTTTGGGATCAGAATAGCATGACATAGTTAGAAACTTCAAGCCACAAAATAAGGTATCTCAAGTTGGTATCACCGCAGGACACCCTCCTGAAGCATTTGAATCCTTCCCCAGAATTTCTCAGGTTGAATCTAGAAAATAGAGGGCTTTTCCTTTTGGTGGTGAAACTGGGGAAATAGGCATCTCAGGATAGCTCATGTTTCACTGAAAAGCTGGTTTGTAGTTGGAAAGAATGAAGTCAGACAGAGAGGAGGGAAAAATAGATACAGGGAGAAAGAGTTCTGTGACATTTAGTACTCCCTGAGGTGGCAATACCCTTTTCTTCCTGTTGTTTCATTCCATAGCCTAACTGGCCTGTTCGATGACCTAGCTTGAGGGTATATTTTTGTTATTCTGAAGCAAAAGAGTCCTGATTTTTGCTTCCGAGCTATTTTGGTAGACAAAATATTTCTAAAATGCAAATATGTAGTTTAAAAATGGTTAGTAGATGGTAAGATCAAGGACCTAACAAAGGAAAAATAATGTTTTTTGATAAATAGGACAAAGCAGAGATGTTATATGTACTATATTAAATAAGGAGAGGGCCAGGCGTGGTGGCTCACGCCTGTTATCCCAGCACTTTGGGAAGCCGAAGCGGGTGGATCACCTGAGGTCAGGAGTTCAAGACCAGCCTGGGAAGCCCCATCTCTACTAAAAATACAAAAATTAGCCGGGCTTGGTGGCATGCGCCTGTAGTCCCAGCTACTCAGGAGGCTGAGGCAGGAGAATCACTTGAACCCAGAAGGCAGAGGTTGCAGTGAGCTGAGATCGCGCCACTGTACTCCAGCCTGGGTGACAGAGTGCAGCTCCGTCTCAAAAAAATAAATAAATAAAAATAAAGAGAGAGGGTAGGTGGGATTGGTATCAAATCCTAAAGCTGGTGTGGAAGACCATATCTATCCAAGAAAAGAGGAGGCCCACCAACACTTGGCCGCTGAATACTCTGCAGCAGAAGACTTGCTCATAGTTAAAGACAGGAGGAATGATTAAACTTTGGTAGCCTAGGAAATAGTTTATGGGCCTTTATTACACAAAAGGAGAGTTCTGGTTTCAGGAGTGGTTAAGACATTTCCAATCCTTCTTTGTCGCAACAATCACATACCATACCAGAGGGATGCCGAACAGAAGCACATACTCTATCTACATTGAAATGAAATGACACATCTACATTTCTGCACCATAACACCTGAAGACAAAGTGGCTGTAGGATTGGCAAATGACTTAATAGAGTGGAGGATGACTACACCTAAGCATCTACAGAGGGGAATGCCAGTGGAGTATGAGAGGATAGAATGAAAACTACTCCCCTAGTTTACTATGCAGAATCTCAAAAAGGATTAGAAATTGGAGGTACCAGTGATCACAGGAGACAGAAATGAGCCAGTAGACTGAGAACAAGGATAGTTTGAAATGCACATAAAATAAGATCAGGTCCTTATCACTGCCCCCACCCCTGCAGAAAATAGTAGGTAGATGCTCTGGAGGGCCTTGGCTGTAGAATGGGGGTGGGGAAGAGATACAGCCTGGCAAAATGAAAAGTTGTTTCCAGACAAAGACAGAACTCTTGAAATGCTTCAACTGGGTGAAAGTTTGACAACGAACACTTAACAACCCTGGCCACCAACAAAAGAAAACAAGGACGTTTGTCTGTCTTGGCCTGGACCTTGGCATAGAAAATGTTTTCCCACCCCCAGTCTAAGCAGCAACTATATGCTTGACGCTGCCTTTTCTTTCTTTTCTTTTCTTTTCTTCTTTTCTTTCTTTTTCTTTTTTTGACAGTCTCACTGTGTCACCCAGGCTGAAGTTCATTGGCATGATATCGGCTTACTGCAGGCTTGACCTCCCAGGCTCAAGTGATCCTCTCACCTCAGCCTCCCGAGTAGCTGGAACTACAGGCTTGAGCCACCACACCCAGCTAATTAAAATTTTTTTTATTTTGTAAAGACAGGGTCTCACTGTGTTACCAAGGTGGTCTGGAACTCCTGGGTTCAAGTGATCCTCCCACCTTGGCCTCCCAACCTGCTAGGATTACAGGCATGAGGCACCATGCCTGGCAGATTTTGCTGTTTTAATGCAAAAACAGCCATAGAACATAATGTAAACAAATTAGTGTTACTCATGAACTGGCTGTGTTCCAGTTAAACTTTATTTATAGATCATGAAATTTGAATTTCTTTTTTGCCCCTTGATTTTACACTAAAGGAAAGATTTAAATTTCGTATGATTCTCACATATCACAAAATAATCTTTTGATTTTTTTTCAACCATTTATTAATGTAAAAACTAGTCTTGGCTCTCTGGCTGTACAAGGGCGGCAGGCTGGATTTGGCTTTTGGGCTGTAGTTTGCCAACTGCTGAACTAGACTTTAAGTAAGCATGTTAAAAATGTAAGAGTGAACATTCACCCTGTTTGTCTCAACTGGAAGATGAGAAGGAAGGGGGAAAAGAATGAGCAAAGCAGATAAACAAATCTCAAAATAGTATGTTAGAAATTAGTAATTAGAATAAATGTAAGAGGACTAAACTTACTGGCTAAAGGACAGCTTGCCAGAATGGATATTTTTTATATCCAATTATATGTTGTTTTAAGAGACATAATCTATCTTCCCCAAAAAAGAGACATTCCCCCAACATAAGGGTACAGAAAAGTTCAAAATGAAAAGGTATTACAATACTAAGAAAATACTTTAAAAAGAAAAGCTGGTTCTTTTTTGACAAAAGGTACTCTAAATGATACTTCATTGTTAAGAAAAGGAGAGCATTCATGATAAACGGATCCATTTTAAAAAATTTAAAAAACAGGAAGTTAGAATTCTAAGCTTGAATGTACCTAACAATGTCATCTAATAGATATCTGTATTTAACAGCATATATATATAAATATAAATCTGTACAGCTACATTGATATTTATCTACCTTTAGCAAAAACTTACAGAACTGTAAGAGAAATTGATAAATCCACCATTATAGCAAAATAGCTTAATATAAGTATTTGGTTGAGAGATCAAATAGTTAAAAATTTGTTAAGGATACAGAAAATTTGGCTTTGACCATTATCAAGCTTTCTCTATTGGACACATAGAGAGGACATATTCCTCAAAATTACTTGGACAAACATTCTTCTCAACTTTATTTAGAAATTTCATTGGCCACATACTAGGGTAAAAAAGCAAGCAAATGTCAAATGTCAAATATCAGCATAAAATAAACCAGGTAAGGTAGCAAAGAAGACTTAAAATAGAAAGTTGTTTGTTTTTTTTTTACTTAAAACCAAATAATGAAAATACATGGAAACAAGATTTGTGGACTGCAGCTAGAGTAGTACCCAGACAGAGGCAAATGTAGAGCTTTAAATTATTTATTAAGATAGAGGTCTGACGATTAATGAGTCAGATGGCCAACGTTATAAATAAACCTAAAGGAAAAGAGAAACATGTTCCAATTTTAGACAGATTTCTTTCAGAGACAAAGACTACACCCTGGCTTGCTTTAGGAGGCCAGTATATTCAAGACACATATAGCATGAGAAAGGAAACTTATAAGCCATTGTCATTCGTGAATATACCATTTTTTAAAAACTTACATTAGGAAACAAAATTCAGCAATTTTTTAAAGAAACTTAAAAACAAGCAAGTTTAGATTCATTCTTAGATTACAACTTCAATCATCATAAAGAAGGCAGTTTTCAAATTAATGTAGAAATTAAGTGTATCTGCATGAGAATGGAGACGTAGAAGCTACAAAGTGGGCGTCCAAGCCAGGTTCTGCCAGCAGAAATTCTGCCTCTCCTGGGGTCTTGGTGGCCACATCCAGAGACAAACAGGCTCAGGGTGGGGATGGGGCCTGGGGGTGAACCCAAGCCCTCCCAGGAGACAACTTAGCTGCCAGTCACCACCTATTAGGCTCCTCCACCCACTGCCTGCACCTCAGCAAACACTCCTATGCTCCGTGGATCCCCCAGACCTCTGTGTTTAGAAAAAAAAAAAAAAAGAAAGAAAAGAAAAGAAAAAAAGAAATTAATTGCAGTTCCAACCAAAATCCCTAAATACGTTTGAGAAATTCATTTTGAAGTTTTGAAACAGTTTTAAAAGAACGAGGTTTTGTAGGGAAGAGGGGACTTCCCTATTCGATATAAAAAATTAAAGTGTATTTATATCTTATTATAAGGTAACAGTAGTTAAGACAATGTGCTTTGAGCACAGTGATAAACACATAGACCAATATAACCAACTAGAAAGCCTGTCAACTGGCCCACCCCTATAAAGGAAATGTTTGTCAGAGACAGCACTACAGATTGGTGGTTTGGTGAGGTGGAGTGAGGACCCTTTGACAAATCATACTTGAACAATAGGTTGTCTACATAGGGAAAAAATGTTTGGATTCCTACCTCACAATAGGTAGGAATACCTAACACAAATATAAATTCCAGGTAGATTATAGAAACTTAAATGTGAAAACAAAATTTAAAATTTTTACAAGAAAATAGAGAATCTGTTTATGAACCCATGGTACGAGGAGATTTCTAAAATAAGATATGCAGCACAAATCAAAGGATTGATAAATACAACTATATTTAAAACTTCTGCTTAACACATAGCACTTAGAAAGTAAAAAAACACATGCTAAAAGATCTGCTATGCATTTCAAATATATAAGAAAAAGAAAATTGCACAGTAGATAAATGCAAATTACAGAATAGGAAATCTGGTGAATAACCATATAAACAGCTGCTCTGACCCACTGGTAACAATCAGAGAAATGCAAATAAAAATCAGATGAGATATGTTCCAGGCTTCTGTTGACAAAACTAAAAACATTGACAAGTATCAAGTGAGGGCAACTATTCTGAACAAATGAGAACATTTAAACACTTCTATGAATACACTTTCAGAGTACTCTCCACTTCAGAGAGTAATCCGCAACGTCTAGTCATACTGAATATGTACATATCTTATGACTCATCAGTCAGTCCAGTCTTAGCAATGTCTTTAAAATTCTGAGGAAGTCCAATGGTAGAATAAATAATCACACATAATCTTTAGAAATTCTCCTCCCATGCATCCTTTCTCAGAAGCTACTAGAGGATGTGCTTCAGCAAAATGAGGGAGTAAAACAAAGAGGAAGAACTATAATTCAGGAAATGGGTTCTGACACAGAAGAGTCTAAGAAAATTCCCAAATAATGACTAATAGAAGTCATAGCACCTGAACCAAAGGCCTACAGAGCAACCACTGCAGATTTGAGCAGACATTTGGAAGATTCCAACGAGGAAAGTGGAACTGATAAATTGTCTGATACATTTGACTGCATGGATGTTTATATTGAAAGACACTTTATAGGCCGGGCGTGTTGGCTCAAGCCTGTAATCCCAGCACTTTGGGAGGCCGAGACGGGCGGATCACGAGGTCAGGAGATCGAGACCATCCTGGCTAACACAGTGAAACTCTGTCTCTACTAAAAACTACAAAAAACTAGCCGGGCAAGGTGGCAGCGCCTGTAGTCCCAGCTACCCGGGAGGCTGAGGCAGGAGAATGGTGTAAACCCGGGAGGCGGAGCTTGCAGTGAGCTAAGATCCGGCCACAGCACTCCAGCCTGGGTGACAGAGCGAGACTCCGTCTCAAAAAAAAGAAAAAAAAAAAAAAAAAGACACTTTATAGGGATATGAGAAAATTTAACCACAGAGCAGGGTCTTTATTTCATTTGCAGCTGTATCTACTGCACCCCCATGCCTGGCACATAGTAAGAATTCAGAAGTAATGTGGGAAGGAAGAAGAGCTAGCCAAAATGATAGAGTATACCATGGAAAATAGGATGAAATAGGTGACAGAAAACAAGGAATATTTGAGAACAATCTGATATATCTGGGAGCAATTTTGTGGGGTTTGATGGTGGGATATATAAGTGAAAATCAAATAGGATGTAGTTGTGGATGACCTTAACATGTTCATATGTTTTAAAATCAGGGCTGCTGCCAATAACAGACATTTTAGATTACCTGCCAGTTATCAGATTCCAAATTTTGATGTCCAATAGTTCTAATCTAGTTGGGCTGTTCATTTAGTCAGCTAATATTTAACAACCTCTCCTATGTACTGAGCACTATGCCAGAAGCTAGATTTTAATGGTGAGCACTATGAGATATGGTCTCTGCCCTCATTTTAATCTGTTGCTATAATTATCCTTCAGTTCAGAATGTTTAGAATATAGGTGTTTAGAATATGGGGATATATAGCCTGAAATATTTATTGTCTTTTTTCTTTTTTTAGAGGCAGGGTCTTTCTCTGTCACTCAGGCTGGAGTACAGTGGCATGATCATAGTGGACTGCAGCCTCCAACCCCTGGGCTCATGTGATTCTCTGACCTTAGCCTCTTGAGTACCTGGGGCTTACAGATGCATGCCACCATACCTGGCGAATTTTTTTTTTTAGACATGGGGTCTTGTTCTGTTGCCCAAGCTGGTCTTGAACTCCTGGATTCAAGCAGTCCTCCCACCTCAGCTTCCCAAATCTCTGGGATTATAGGCAAGAGCCACTGTACCTGGCCACCTGACAAATTTTCTAAGCCTGGATTCACTCTTATGAAATGTAATACTTTGAAATGCACACTAACTTTGGAAAATGAAACTCATTGCTTTTCATTTCACCAGGAGTTACTATCTATAATAATAAGCTTTAGAGCAAATTCTCCTAATTTAATTAGATATGATTTTTGTTATTAGAAACACATACTATCTTGATAACTAAATTTTGCCAATCGTTTTTCTTGACTAGTGGTCTTTATCTATATATGAGGAGTTTTCCATAAGTGACTTGAAAAATACAGAATGCACTCCATGGTAGGTCTGTTCAGTGTTATCAGGAATGCTGTTTCTCATCTTCCTTTCTTGGTGTCCCTTTGCAGGGGTTGTGTTTGCACATTATGGTCCCATCTGGAGACAACAAAGGAAGTTCTCTCATTCAACTCTTCGTCATTTTGGGTTGGGAAAACTTAGCTTGGAGCCCAAGATTATTGAGGAGTTCAAATACGTGAAAGCGGAAATGCAAAAGCATGGAGAAGACCCCTTCTGCCCTTTCTCCATCATCAGCAATGCCGTCTCTAACATCATTTGCTCCTTGTGCTTTGGCCAGCGCTTTGATTATACCAATAGTGAGTTCAAGAAAATGCTTGGTTTTATGTCACGAGGGCTAGAAATCTGTCTGAACAGTCAAGTACTCATGGTCAACATATGCCCTTGGCTTTATTACCTTCCCTTTGGACCATTTAAGGAATTAAGACAAATTGAAAAGGATATAACCAGTTTCCTTAAAAAAATCATCAAAGACCATCAAGAGTCTCTGGATAGAGAGAACCCTCAGGACTTCATAGACATGTACCTTCTCCACATGGAAGAGGAGAGGAAAAATAATAGTAACAGCAGTTTTGATGAAGAGTACTTATTTTATATCATTGGGGATCTCTTTATTGCTGGGACTGATACCACAACTAACTCTTTGCTTTGGTGCCTGCTGTATATGTCACTGAACCCCGATGTACAAGGTAATTAATAGGTGTTTCCTTTGTTCATGGCAAAACCAGGTAATTTAAATCAGGATTAGCAACCTCAGTGATCTGGTGGCTCCTAACACTGAGCAGTGTCTTCAGGCTGGCAAACAAATACTTGCAACTCATAGGGAGTTGGTAAGATGTTAACAGTGAAACCCAAGTTTCTAGACAGTAGGACTGAGGTCATAACTTGCTTACCCCTGCTCAAATCTCTACGGGTTTGATTCTGTGTGAAATCTATGATCATGAAAGACCTTTAGAGAAGAACATTCTAGAGCTGAAGGGAATCATAATGCTGATCTGAACACATCTTGTGTTTTTGAAATTGGAGAACAGAGGTTCAGAGAAGTTGTGTGACTTTCACAAGGTCACACAGCTAGTTCTACCACCTCAGTCCCAATAGATACTGAAAGTCCATGGCAGTTCAGAGTAGAAGAATACAGGGAGGATGGTGTATTATTAGTTTCTGTTGCTGTTATAACAAATTACCACAAACTGAGTGGCTTAAAACAACACAAGTTTCTTAAGAGTTCTATACATTGTAAGTCTGATATATGTCTCATTGGGCTGAAAATCAGGACATTGACAGGGCTGTATTCCTTTCTGGAGGGTCTAAAGAAGAATCAATTTCCTTGCTGTTTTTCGCTTCCACAGCTCATGGCTTCCTTCTTCTGTCTTTGAAGGCAGCAGTGTTGCATCTCTCTGACCATTCATTCATAGTCACATCTTTCTATGATTCTGAACTCAACTGGGAAAGGTTATCTGACTTAAAAACCCATGTTCTTAGATTGGGCACACCCAAGTGATCCAGGATAATCTTCCCATCTCTATGTCTTTAATTACATCAGTTTAGTCCCTTTTGCCATGTAAGGTATTATGTTTACAGACTCCAGGGGATTAGGGTGTGTACATCTTGTATGGGCCCTTATTCTGCCTACTATAGATGTGATTATACCTACCTGTATTAGTTAATTATTGCTGGGTAGCAAACCACCCCGAAATTTGCTAGCTTTACAAAAACCACCACCATGTATTATCTCCCAGTTTCTGAGGGTCAAGAATCCACGAATGACTTCCAGTTTAGGGTTTCTAATGAAGTTAGAGTTAAGATGTTGGCTGGGTCTGCAGACTTGACTGAGACTAAAGAATCCAGGTCCAGGGTGGCTATCCATATGACTGTTGGCCAAGTTTCTTACCACTCTGACCCTTCCATAACGCTGCTTCACTTGGTGGCTTCCTTCCCCAAAAGTGAGCAACCTGAGAGAGAGAGAGAGAGAGAGTGGCAAAGATGAGGAGCCACAGTGTCTTTTATAATCTGATCTCAGAAGTGACATGTCCTCACTTCATCCTTATTCTCTTGGTCACATAGACCAACTTGGTACAGAGTAGGAGGGGACTGCACAAGGATATAAACCACAAGAACAGGGAATATTGGGGGCTACCTTAGGCTATCACATGTTGTCTCAGTCTACTTAGAGAGTCAATCCCATGTTCATATGAGAGTATGACTTAGGATGCTCCTGAATCCAGAGTGCTTTCTCTTTGGCCCCTCTATGTGTTACTATCCCACTTCTAAGTCACAGGGTAGCACAGGCACCCTGGGGCTAGCTGTCTCTACTTGAAATGTCCGACCAACGCTTCACCTTTACTGAGGCAGAGTCAGGCCTGAACTGCCAACTGACCAGTTAGGTATTAGTGGTGATGGAAAGTATGCAGAGGAGGGCAGGTTCAACTCTCTCCCACGCTTATCTTCTGGTTTATTCTTCCCTTTTTACATAGAGAAGGTTCATGAAGAAATTGAAAGGGTCATTGGTGCCAACCGAGCTCCTTCCCTCACGGACAAGGCCCAGATGCCCTACACAGAAGCCACCATCATGGAAGTGCAGAGGCTAACTGTGGTGGTTCCGCTTGCCATTCCTCATATGACCTCAGGGAACACAGGCAAGTCCAGGGTCTTCCTCTTTGAATGTCCTTGAGGGAAGCAGGGCCCTCTAATCCAGGGTAGTTGAGGTGAGGGGTGTGGTGACTGTTGTCTAGCTTGATCCTTCTAAAGATTTAGTATTGTGTCATAGATAATAAAATGTCTAGGGAATGTTCAGCCCTCTGCTGTGCATCACTGGTTGTACTAGAATTCTACTACTGCTTAGTTTTACTAGTAGCTCTATAGCCTTCAGAACATACACACTTATACTGGCAAAACAAATAATGTCGAAATTTAAATTGGCTATGTTGGCAGAAAAAGCTCCAGAATTGACAAAGGCAACTCTCCCTTCTTTTTCATGGAGGTCAGAAGAGTTAGTCTAAATGTGGATTAAGGATTTTGCCTGAAAATTATCTTACTTCAACTTTTAAAATTCTGCAGCTGAAGCATAAATATTAAATAATTAGAAGGCCGGGCATGGTGGCCCACACCTGTAATCCCAGAATTTTGGGAGGCCGAGGCAGGCGGATCACTTGAGGTCATGAGTTCGAGACCAGCCTGGACAAGATGATGAAACCCCATCCCTACTAAAAATACAGAAATTAGCCAGGCATGATGGTGCACAACTGTAGTCCCAGCTACTCAGGAGGCTGAGGCAGGAGAATCGCTTGGACCTGGGAGGTTGCAGTGAGCTGAGATTGTGCCATTACACTCTAGCCTGGGTGACAGAGCAAGACTCTGTCTCAGAGAAAAAAAAAAAAAAGGTCAGGCGCAATGACTCACACCTGTAATTCCAGCACTTTGGGAGGCCCAGGAGGGTGGATCACTTGAGGCCAGGAGTTGAAAACAAGCCTAGCCAACATGGCAAAAACCCATTTCTACTAAAAATACAAAAATTAGCCGGGCGTAGTGGCACACTCCTGTAGTCCCAGCTACTCAGGAGCTGAGGCAGGAGAAGAATCCCTTGAACCCGGGAGGCAGAGGTTGCGGTGAGCCAAGGTCACGCCACTGTACTTCTGCACTTCAGTCTGGGCGACAGAGTGAGACAGCCTGTCTCAAAAAAAAAAAAGAATAGAAAAGCCCATCTTATTCTAAAGTCACCTGTTTCATCCTCTCATCTACAGTGAAATATGTCTATTTGGTCATGTCCAGACTCTCTTTAAACATCCCTATTAACAAGGAATTTACCTCTGGAGTCAGCCCATAGTGTAATGGGCTTGATCTAGTTTTAAGACAGTTATAGCATGCCATTGCTTATAAATGACATTGGATCACTTAACAGGTTTTTTTTTGGTACCAGATAGACCGTGTTTATAGTATCTTTTGGGCATTGTTTAAAGTGCATATTGACTTGTCAGCTAGTAAAAGCCAGGGTTGGCTTCCCTGTGTATCTCTTTATCTTAGTTTACCTCCTCACTACATTGTTGTATGGACATAAATGACCCTGTAAACTAAGTTTTATACATATTGGGAATTTTAATTTTTAGGGAAAGTTTACTTGAAATGCCCTATTTTTTGTTTTAGTGTTTTCTCTTCATTGTAATGTTTTTATGGTTTTATGTATTAATTCAGCATTCATTGGAACACTGCCTGCTCCCTGTCTCAGGTGGGTCCTGGGATGGTGCAGGGAGAGGGATGCCAGTTGACAAGATTATATCCCCACCCTCAAGTACCTCATAGTTTGGTCTCAACCAATTAAAGTGCTAGGTATATAACTACATTTTTTTTTTTCAGATAATGATGTTTAGGGAGAACTACTAGCAAAAGCATACTGAATAACACCCATATGTTTTCTTTTGTTTTAGTGCTCCAAGGGTATACCATTCCTAAAGGCACGCTGATCTTACCCAACCTGTGGTCAGTACATAGAGACCCATCCATTTGGGAGAAACCAGAAGATTTCTACCCTAATCGATTTCTGGATGACCAAGGACAACTAATTAAAAAAGAAACCTTTATTCCTTTTGGGATAGGTCAGTTACACTTTTTTAAACTGTGTAATTTTTAAAAGAAGTAGAACTAAAATAATATTTTATTATTTCATGTTGTTTTAAAAATGTTTATTTCTTGGCAAGCTAATGTAAGAGAAGGGATCAATAATTTAGATAAGGCATCTCCACTAGGTTCACTTCAGATTTTAATAAAGCAGTTGGTTTTAAATCTGATTAGAAATTTTACTTTCAGGGCTGATCAGGTAATTCTGGGGGGGGGGGGGTCCCAGGGAGCTACTGAAGTTAAGAGCAATTTCTGATCTGTTCTGGTGGGTGAGAGGATGGGTTCCCTAATCTCAACAGTTCCTCTTTTAGGTTCCTAGATTAGGAACATAGGATTCTTTCTATGGAAAAGGGAGGCTCTAGGGATTCTTAATCTGAATTTTTTTGCCTTAATCTTCCAGGTAAAAGTGAAGGAAAGAGGTAAGCAGGCACAGAAGAGACAGGGTAGCTGCCACATTGGATCCGTCTCTAGTTCCTGTCTAGAATGAGGATAGGTTTTTATGAGTAGGAGTTAAAATGTGTATTTGATATGTAAAAATTCTGATCAGCATATGCTTGGGAGGCTATGTAGTATAAATGGCAATTTGACTTAAAACTCCATCTGCATTTAGAATACTCAATTTAAATATTTCCTATAAATTTGTACTTTTTGAAACAGGAGAAGGGATGGTATTATAATCCTTCATTTTTTTCTGATCTCATTTTTAGGGAAGCGGGTGTGTATGGGAGAACAGCTGGCAAAGATGGAATTATTCCTAATGTTTGTGAGCCTAATGCAGAGTTTCACATTTGCTTTACCTAAGGATTCTAAGAAGCCCCTCCTGACTGGAAGATTTGGTCTAACTTTAGCCCCACATCCATTTAATATAACTATTTCAAGGAGATGAAGAGCATCTCCAAGAAGAGATGGTAAAAAGATATATAAATCTTTCTAAGCAGATTCTTTCTACTGCAAGGGACAGTGAATCCAGCAACTCAGTGGATCCAGGTTGGGCTCAGAGAGATCAGAAGGAGGGTAAAGCACACTGGGAGCTTTCATCTTGGAGGATTCCTCAGCAGGATGCTTCAGCCATTTTAGTAATGCAGGTCTGTGATTTGGGGCATAGAAACCAAAGTACCTAGGAAACAGGAGATCTGGATTTTACTTACAGTGGCTTCCACCAATGGGCCGATCTTCTCATTTCTCAGTGCCTCAGACATCCCATATGTAAAATGAGAGTAATAAAACTTGGCTTCTCTCTACCTCTCAGCACTAATGATGGTCAAATGCCTTACATCTTTTCTGGTATCTCTAAAATCCTGTTAAGCTCTGGAGAAGAAATTCAGGAGAAGAAGATCTATCAGCTGGCTTTTAAAGACCTGTGACAACATGAAAGTGGTGTTCAGCCTGTAATGCTTTGTCAGAGATGGTTATGGATTTAGGTTATAATGGGGGAGAACTTTTCTCAGCACAGATTCTATGCCAGCTTCTTGGGCTTGTTCTGTTATTATCTTTTTGTTTATGATTTTAGTTTTACTTTTGTAGATGTGGGATGAAGTGGGTTCTGTCATGTATATTGAGGAAAAAAGAAATTATAATTGTAAAAAATCCCTTGTAGGATGACTGTATAAATTTATATGTCTACCTTCTATTTCAACTACAGGAACCGTGAGCCTTGCTAAAGAAGTAGCTTCATGGCACAATTCCTTTCTACTGAGTTATTTGCAAAGATGCAGCTCTGCCTTTTTACTTAAGGCCTGAATGGTGAGCTTGGGGATTTTGATGCTGGGACTCATCAGGAAAGAATTCTGCTTTCAAACTATACTGAACATTCCTGTCCTAGCCTCCCTGCCACCAGGCCCAATGTATCTGATCCTTGAATACACTCTCAAAGAATTCACTCTCTTTTTATTAAGAGAACTAAATTGTTTCTAAATGTAAAAGGTTCCTCTGGAAGAGCAGTTTTCAGCAGGGGTGGTAACCCCTTCAGCGGGAGTTTGGGAATGTGTGGGTTTGTTTCTTGGTTATCATAATGATGGGGGTGCTACTGGCCTTCTGCTGCCATGGGACCAGGATGCTAAATGTCAAGGTAGTCCTATACAGTGAAGAATTGTCCTGCTCAAGATGCCAGGATTTCCCCCAGTGAGAACGTGCTCCAAAGAATGACCACCCCTTTCTTTTATTCTCCCACAGTGCTCCATGTATACAAGTAAGCATAGTAGTAATATGAGCAACCATATTCCTGAACCTTTCCTCATGCTGGCTCTATACTTAATCCTTTACTTGCATATTTCTGTAATTGTTACAGAAATTCTATTAAGAGGGTGGCATACTGTAGTGGATGAAGCTGAGGCTTAGAGAAGGAAAGGCACAAAGTTAAAAAGTAACATCAGTGAGTTTCAAACCTACTGGTCTCTGTGACTAAAGAACACTTTCAGAATCACTTCTCGATTCTGCCACCACTTGATCCCATAACACGCTACCCCTTGGCCTCATGCTGGAGTTGTGTGTGTCCGTCTCCATCCCAGGCTGAGCTCCTTGAGGTCAGGATGTCATGCTGTTTGCCTCCCTCACAGTGCCTTGGTCTTAGTGGATGCCCAGTCATCTTGTGAAGGACTTTTTAAGAAGTGTACCTAAGAGAAAAATCTTACCTTATTTGAATAATTACAAGTCATATTTTTGTTGTTTAAAGGTCATAAATCAGTGTATGTTATTTGTTAATGTCCATTAAAGCCAGTTTTTAAAAAATCACCGGACTTTTGTGTTTATCATTTAAAACAACCATTTTAAACAAACTTAGAACGATACCTTAGCTGTTTATATCTAACAGAATGTAAGCTCCCACCACCTGAAGGCTGGGCCATATCCAGGGACCTCTCATTCACTTTCCTAAAGGAGAGAAGCAGCTACTGCTGTTCCTACTGATAGGGAAGAGGGCGAGAAAAGATCCAGAGTGGTTGTTACTTTGGGAATTAAACGAAAGATGAAACTGAACTTAAACACTTCTGTCTGACTGGCCTCCTGTGACTGATCATCCTTCCTTGCTCTGTTTTCCAGATAAATGGAGACACCAGATCTCCCCAGCCTCTGACTTCATCTGCCATTAGCCATACTCTGTGTAGTTACATCTCAGTCTGGGAATGGCATTCCAGGGCAATTGTGAACATGAGGCTAGATTTTCCTTTGATTTAGCACATGCCTAGGCAAACTTTTGCAAGCTCAAAAAATGAAAATAATATCTGCTTAATCAAAACAATCAGAGGAAAAAGAAAAGATATTTTAAAATAATTGACTGATTTTTGACTCTACATTCTTTATCTACCATGCTGCTCTTTGCCTTTTTTAAAATATTATTAAGTACTTTCAATATAGATAAATGAAATACAGGCTAATCTTTAGGTGTCTTAAGAATTTTGCTTTTGAAAAGAAAAGCTAATAGCCTAACTGCAGAGCAACTGAGTGGATGGTGCGGCTGCTGTATTGATTTTTAGATGAGATGATACAGTGTGGATTACACTGCACCTTGGGCAGGACAGTTTGTTCTTGATATGGAATTCATATGCTTTTGAATCGTACTAATAACTCAGCATTAACAAGTGTATTACTCCTTAAATTCTACAGGCATTTTCAATATTCCTAACCAAAGAGTTTATAACTTACTTGAGAAGAAGTCTGTTCTTGGAGAAATGTTGAAATTAGATGTTTATTAAACTTTAAAATACAATGCCTTAAGCTGTAGCACCTTAAAAACATCTTTATATATAAATTGCTAAAAGGACTGTTAATGCTTTTCTCAGACATGTTGACATTTTACAATTTTGCACATCATGGTTTATTTGAAATGAAAAACTAACTGTACTTTGTTTTATAAGTCTACCTAATATCTCATTTTTGGTTCTCATCTTTAGCATAGTTTTGATGCTTTTATTAAACTATTTTAACTGAGAAAGTGTCATGTCTGGTTTTTTGTTTTGTTTTGTTTTGATTTAATTGCTATACAAAATTTTGTTTTCCAGATGTCAAGTTAATGAAAAAAGAAAATAGGCCTCCAAAGACAGATGTTCACAATAGAATGTAAGCATGGTCCTTAGAAACAAGGGTAATTCTTTTAAAATTTCCCTGTGGAGTGAAGTTCTTAGAGGACTGCATCACCGCCCAGGCGTCTTATATTCCCTGTGGAAGCCCAGCATGAGTTGAGAGGAGATGGGCCCACATGATCCTGCTGTGGCCAGGTACTGAGTGCTGGTCTCACATTTCCCAGCTCAGGAAAAAGAGCTTTTTCATACTTGAACCCTATTTTGCCTGTGGAGGGACCCCCCTGCCAGTTTTTTCCACAGCCTACTCTTCTTCCTGAAGTCACAGCTCAGACAGCATCTCCTCGGAGAGGTCACCCACCGTGACATCCAAAGTGGTCTTTCCTGAGAACTCCCTAATCTCATCACCCAGTTTATTTCCTCCAGAGCTGTCATCACTAACTGCAACTACCTTGTTTAGTTAAACCTTCTGTTTCTATCATCTCTCTCATCTCCGCTCCATGAGGATGTCAGGGACTGACTGTATCTGATACCTTACCAATAGTGGATGCCTTATGCAGAGCAGGCATCAGTAAGTATGTTGGGTAAATGAAGAATTAAGTGAGTTTGATGGAAGGTGATTATTTGATCCTTTAGGCTAGAGAGGAGATGATACAGGCAAACCTATCATTGTTTTCTGTCTGCTTCCTTAGTGACTGTGGCTGTGCCACCAGAGTATGAGTTTTAGTGAAATAACAGTAGTGAAACAAGAGGAACACTGAATAATGTGGCACCCTCAGATCTTCAGTTTTGCTGCATTATTTTTAGAAACCAAATTCATTTAAGTAGGGTATTTGTTCATTAGTAAATAATTTGGTATTATCATGATTGAAATGATAATACTTTTATATTCTTTTATTTTTTTGAGACAGGGTCTCACTCTGTTGCCCAGGCTAGGGTGGCATGATCACACCTCACTGCAGGCTCAAGTGATCCTCCCACCTCAGCCTCCTAAGTACCTAGGACTACAGGCACATGCCACTATGCCTGGCTAAGATATTTCGTATTCTTATCAGTTCTTCCCTTTGTATGAGGGTCAAATGATCAGTTTTCATTAAGGGATAAGGCTAATTATCCATAAGACTCTCAGTGGATTGCTCAGCAAAATCCCTGCAGCCAAGGATAGAGTAGGATGATGTATTCAAAATTCTAAAAAAAAAAAAAACAAAACCACTGCCAAATAAGAATATTGCATTTGGCAAAATACCCTTTAAAATAAAAGATAGAGAAAGTCATTCCCAGACAAATGAAACTGAGGGAATCTGTTTGTTACTATTAGACCTGCCTTATAAGAAATGCTTAAGGAAATTCTTCAAATTAAAATGAAAACATGTTAAATAGCAACATGAAAGCATAACTCTTACTGGTAAAAGTAAATATACAGGCAAATATAGAATAATATAACACTATAATAGTACATAAATTACTTTTCACCCTAATATAAAAGCTAAAAGACGGCTGGGCCCGGTGGCTCATGCCTGTAATCCCAGCACTTTGGGAGGCCAAGGTAGGCAGATCATGATGTCAGGAAATAAAGATCATCCTGGCCAACATGGTGAAACCCTATCTCTACTAAAAATACAAAAATTAGCTGTGCCACCGTAATCCCAGCTACTCAGGAGGCTGAGGCAGGAGAATCACTTGAACCAAGGGAGTCGGAGGTTGCAGTGAGCCGAGATCGTGCCACTGCACTCCAGTCTGGTGACGGAGCAAGACTTCGTAAAAACAACAACAACAACAACAAAAAGCTAAAAGACAAAAACATTAAGAATAATTATAACCACAAAAAATTGTTAATGGATACATACTATAAAGAGAATTAAACACTGAATTCAAGGACACAAAAGATGGGGAGAATGGCATTTTTTTTTCTTTTTTATTATACTTTTAAGTTCTAGGGTACATGTGCACAATGTGCAGGTTTGTTACATATGTATACATGTGCCATGTTGGTGTGCTGCACCCATTAACTCGTCATTCACATTAGGTATATCTTCTAATGCTATCCCTCCCCTCTCCCCCCATCCCACAACAGGCCCCAGTGTGTGATGTTCCCCTTCCTGTGTCCAAGTGTTCTCATTGTTCAATTCCCACCTATGAGTGAGAACATGCGTGTTTGGTTTTCTGTTCTTACAATAGTTTGCTGAGAATGATGGTTTCCAGCTGCATCCATGTCCCTACAAAGCACATGAACTCATCCTTTTTTATGGGTGCATAGTATTCCATGCTGTATACATGCCACATTTTCTTTTTCTTTTTCTTTTTTTTTTTACTAAACTGTTTATAATTACAGGAACATACTTTGCTTTAAAATGGGGAAGAAATGAAACCTTGCGTAACAA
>NW_016815256.1:820961-838358 GCF_001698545.2 Rhinopithecus bieti
CCTGCAGAGTGTGTTTCAGCTTGGTTCCATTCTCCCCATCACTTTCAGGTACACCAATCAGATTTAGATTTGGTCTTTTCACATAATCCCATATTTCTTGGAGGGTTTGTTCGTTTCTTTTTACTCTTTTTTCTCTAAACTTCTCGTCTTGCTTCATTTCATTCATTTGATCTTCAATCACTGATACCCTTTCTTCCAGTTGTGTGAGTCATTTACTGAAGCTTGTGCATTTGTCAAGTAGTTCTCGTGTCATGGTTTTCATCTCTATCAGGTTGTTTAAGGACTTCTCTGCATTGGTTATTCTAGTTAGCACAAATGGCATTTTTGTATGAGATTGGAGTTAGTATCAGCTTGAAATAGACAGTTGTAACTATAAGATGCTTTATGCAAGCCCAAAACATAAATCACAAGGGAAGACAGAAAGAGGGAGAAATAAATACAGAGTAACAAAATAACCAGAAACAGTTATCAAACTGGTAATAGTAACCCTTTACCCATTGATAATTACTTCAAATGTAAATAGACTTAACCTCCCCAATCAAAAGACATAGAGTAACTGAATGGATTTAAAAACAAGATCCAACTGTATGTTGTCTACAAGAGACTCAGTTCAGATTTAAGGACACACATAGGCTGAAAGTGAAGCACTGGAAAAAGATATTCCATGCATATGTTAACCAAAAGAGAGCAAGGATGGCTATACTCATGCCAGATGAAATAGACTTTAAGTAAAAAACTGTAACTAGAGACAAAAAAAGATCATTATATAATGATAAAAGGGCCAACTGAAGAAGAAGATATAATTATAAATATATACACATCCAATATCAGGGTATCTAGATATATAAAAGCAAATACTGATCTATTTAACAAGAGAAATGGACAGTAATACAGTAACAGTAGGAGACTTCAACACCCTGCTCTCAATAATGGATAGAACATCTGGACAGAAAATCAATTAAAAAAAGAAAACAGGTGACTTGAACAACACTATGGGCCAGATGGACCTAACATACAAATATAGAACTTTCCATCCAACAGAAGAATATACATTCTTCTCATGTGCACACAAAACATTCTCCAGGATAGTTCATATATTAAGTAGCAAAACAAGTCTTAACAAATGTAAAAAAAAATGGAAATCATACCAAATATCTTTTCTAACCACAGTGAAATGAAACTAGAAATCAAAACAGTAAGAAAATGAAAAAATTCACAAATATGGGAAAACAAAACAACCCACTCTAATAAAGATTGGGTCAAAGAAGAAATCAAAGGGAAATTCAGGGAATATCTTGGGACAAATAAAAACCTAAACACAACGTACTAAAATGTATGGAATGCAGTAAAAGCTATGTTACAAGAGAAGTTTATAGTGATAAATGCATATGTTAAAGGAGGAAGATCTCAAATAAACACCCTGACTTTATATCTCAAGAGACTAGGGGGAACAAACCAAACTAAGCTCATTGTTAACAGAGGAAAGGAAATAATAAAGATTAGAGCATAAATAAATAGCAAATAGAAAAGCAATAGAAAAATCAATAAAACCAAGAGTTGATTATTTGGAAAGATAAAATCAACAAACCTTCAGCTAAACTAAGGAAAAAAAAAAAAAGACAAATCAGAAATAAGAAAGAAGACATTACAATGGATGACTCAAATTAAAATGTTGAGACAATTTATGAACAATTATACACCAACAAATTGGATAACCTAGAAGAAACAGAAAATCCCTAGTAACATACAACCTACCAAAACTAAATCAAGAAAAAACTAAAATCTGAAAATAAATAAGAACACTGAATCAGTAATCAAATACCTGCTAATAAAGAAAAGCCCAGGACCATGGCTTTTTCTAACATTTAAAGAAGAACTAAAACCAATCCCTCTTACACTCCTTAAAAAATAGAAGAATAGGGAACACTTTCATACTCACTTTAGAGGCCAGCATCACCCCAATATGAAAGCCAAATATATCACAAGAAAAGAAAACCATAGGCCAACATCACTGATGAACATAGCCATAAAAATCCTCAATGTAGTACCAGCAAACCAAATTCAACAGCATATTAAGAAGATCATACACCATGAACAAGTGGGATTTATCTCTGGAATGCAAGAATGGTTCAGCATCTGCAACTCAATCAATGCCATATACTACATTAACAGAATGACAGGTAAAAACCACATGATCATCTTAATAGATAACAGAAAAAGCATTTGACAAAATTTGACATCCTTTCATAATAAAAAACTTTCAACAATATAGGTATAGAGGGAACGTACCTCAACACAGTAAAAGCCATATATGTAAAGGTCACAGCTAACATCATAATCAATGGAGAAAAACTGAAAGCTTTTCCTCTAAGACCTGATACAAGGAAGGGATGCCCACTCTTACCACTATTATCAATACAATATTGGAAAACCTAAGCAAAACAACTAGACAGAAAAAAGAAATAAAAAGTCATCCAAGTTGAAGAAGAAGAAGTAAAATTATCTCTGCAGATGACAAGATTATTTACACATGGCCAGGCATGGTGGCTCATGCCTGTAATTCCAGCACTTTGGGAGGCCAAGGCAGGCAGATCACTTGAGGTCAGGAGTTTGAGACCAGTGTAGCCAACATGGTGAAACTCTGCCTCTACTAAAAATACAAAAATTAACCAGGCGTGGTGGCAGGCGCCTATAATCCCAGCTAGTAGGGAGAATTGCTTGAACCCGGGAGGCAGAGGTTGCAGGGAGCCATGATCACAACACTGCACTCCAGCCTGGGTGACAGAGAGAGACCCTGTCTCAAAAAACAAAACAAAACAAAACAACAACAACAACAACAACAAAACGATTATTTACACATGTGGAAAACCCTAAAGGCTCAACAAAAAATCTGTTAGAACTAATTAACAAATTCAATAAAGTTGCAGGACACAAAATCAACATATAAAATTCAGCAGTGTTTCTATACTGTTTCTAACAATAAATTATCCAAAAAGGAAATAGGTAAACATTCCCATATATAACAGCAACAAAAAGAATAAAATACACAGGAATAAACTTAACCAACCAAAGAGGGGAAAGACTTGTACACTCAAAATTACAAAACACTGATGAAGGAAATTAAAGAAGGTTACATAAATGGAAGGACATCCCATGTTTGTGAATTAGAGGGATATAATGAAATTGTTTATACTACCCGAAATGATCTACAGATTCAATGCAAGCCCTAACAAATTTCAAATAACACTCCCTACACACGTGTAGAGAAAAACAATTCTAAAATTCATATGGAACTTCAAAAGACCCCAAATAGCCAAAGCAATCTTGCTTGTCTGTTTTTCTTTTTGTTTGTGTGTTTGGTTTTTTTTTTTGTTGGTTTGCTTTTTTAAGACAGGGTCTTGCTCTGTCACCTAGGTTGGAGTGTGGTGGCGCAATCATGGCTCACTCCAGCCTTGACCTTCGGGCTCAAGTGATCCTCCTGCCCTATCCCCCTGAATAGCTGGAACTGCAGATGCACATTACCACACCCAGTTAATTTTTGTCCTTTTTTTGTGTGTGTGTAGAGATGGAGTTTTCACATGTTGCCCAGGCTGAAAGCAACCTTGAGAAATAATAATAAAACTGGTGACATCACACTTCCTGATTTCAAAAGATATTTCAAAGCTACAGTAATCTAAATGAGATGGTACTGACATAAACACAGACATATAGATTAATGGAACAGAATAGAGAGCCCATAAATAAATCCATGCATTTACAGTCAATCTTAACTACAGTGCTAAGAATACACATGGTGAAAGGATGGTCTCTTCAATAACCAATGTTGGGAAAACTGGATATTCACAGGCAAAAGAATGAAATTATCTGACACCTTAAACAAAAATAAACTCAAAATGGATTAAAAACTTAAACATAAGACTCAGAACTGTAAAACTACTATAAGAAAGCATAGGGAAAAAGCTTTTTGACACTTGTCTTGGCAATAATATGTTTGAATAAGATACCAAAAGTACAGGCAACAAAAGCAAAAATAGACAAGTAGAATCATATCAAATTAAAAAGCTACTGCACAGCAAAGAAAAAAGTCACAGAGTTAAATAGCAACCTATGGAATGGGAGACAATATTTGCAAACCATACATCTTATAAGGAGTTAATATCCAAAATATATAAGGAACTCACACGAGTCAATAGCACAAACAATCCAATTATAAAAAGGGCAAGGGACCTAAATAGGCATTTCTAGAAAGAAGACATACAAATGGCCAACAGGTATACGTAGTGGTGCTCGTCATCACTAATAATCAGGGAAATGAAGATGAAAACCCAACGAAACATCACCTCTTACCTATTAGGATGGCTACTGGGTATTATCAAAAAGACAAGAGGTTAAAAGTGTTGACAAAGATGTAGGAAAAAGGGAACTCTTGTACAGTGTTCTTGAGAATGTATATTGGGACAGCCTTTATCAAAAACAGTATACAGGATCCTCAAAACTCAAAAAATAAAAAGTAGAACTACCATATGATCTAGCAATCTCTCTTCCGGGATATACCCAGAGAAACGGAAATCAAGATTAAGATCTTGAAGATTTATCTGCACTCCCATGTTCACTGCAGCATTATTCACAACAGCTAAAATATGAAAAGAATGTAAACATCCACTGATGGATGAATGGATAAAAGAAAATGTGGTGTACACACACACACATACACACACACACACACACACATACACACACACACACACACACGATGGAATATTATTCAGCCTCAGGAAAGAATGAAATTTTGCCATTTGCAACAACATGGATGAACCTGGAGGATATTACGCTAAACGAAATAAGGCAGACATAGAAAGACAAATACTGCTTGATCTAACTGATGTGTGAAATCTGAAACAGTCACACTCATAGAATTATAAAGCAGAATGGTGGTTGCCAGGGGCAGTGAGGAGGGGGAAATGGTAATGTTGGTCAAAGGATAAAAAGTTTCAATATGCAGGAAGAATACGTTCTACAGATCTAATGTACAGCCTGGTGGCTATGGTTAACAATATTCCTTACTTGAAATTTTCTAAGAAATAGATCTTAAATGTTTTTACCACAAAAAAAGATAATAATAAAAGAAGAAAAAGAAAATGGTAACTTTGTGAGGTGATAGATATGTTAATTGATTTGTGAAGACCATTTCACAATGTATACATATATCAAAACATCAAGTTGTATACCTTAAATATGTACAATTTTTATCTGTCAATGCTCTTCAATAAGGCTGTTTCAAAAAAAAAAAGAAAGAAAAAACCCAACTCTTAAAAAAAGTAATAGAATCAATCAGAAAACTAAAACAATACACATAATGACATAAAAATAGAAAACTTTAGTATTCCAAAAAACGGCTGGCAAATCATGAAAAAATGTTTGTATCAGTCTTGCCAAAAATTCAATATCCTTAATATATAAAGTGCTTATAAGTCAGTGCTTATAAATCCATTTATACTATAATATATGGTATCTTCAGTATTTTCATATACTATAGCATAGTATTTCTTCTAGTGAACTGTGAGTGCTATAATTCAGTAGTAGAATACCCTAATTTTAAAAATAGGCAAAAGATACAAATTATTGTGTTAAACTTTTAAGTTCAGGGGTACATGTGCAGGTTTGTTACATAGGATAATGTGTCATGGTGATACAGGAGTTAAGAAGAAATCACTTAGGCAGAGAGTGAGGGTTCGGAAGTCCTCGGTAAGGCTTTTCTCTTTAATGAAAAGCAGCCCCAAATCATTGTCTAACAAAGAATAGCCTGTAAAGTCGAGCTGCAGACATAGATGAGCAAGCTGGGAGCTTGCACAGGTGAATGCTGGCAGGAACTAGGGGCTAGACCTGTTCAAGATGGCGGCTTCATCTTCCCTTCTCTGCCAGCCATGTGTACAGTAAGAAGCAGACAAGATGGCTCAGATCAACTGGAAAGCCCATTTGCATAACAAGATTAGGGGTGGGACAACCGGCCTTTCCCCATCTGCTATGTAAATGTCATACCCGATCGAACCAATCTGTGAACCCTTTGTAAATCAGACGCTGCCTCCTCAAACCTGACTATAAAATTCAGTGCCACCTGCGGGTCTTTTCCACTCAGGGACCCCACTCTCTCTATAGAGAAAGCTGTTTCTCTTTCTCTTCTCTTCTGCCTATTAAACCTCCACTCCTAAACTCCTCTTGTGTGTCCATGTCTTACATTTTCCTGGTGCATGACCACAAACCCCAGGGTATATACCCCAGACAGCGTAGCCACTTCAATAGGGGTTTGTTGTACAGATTATTTCATCACCCAGGTATTAAACCTAGTACCCATTAGTAATTTTTCCTGATCCTCTCCCTCCTCCCATCCTCCACCCTGAGATAGGCCTCAGTGTGTGTTGTTCCCCTTTATGTGTCCACATGTTCTTATTATTTAGCTCCCACTTATAAGTGAGAGCATGAGGGATTTGGTTTTCTGTTCCTGCATTAGTTTGCTAAGGATAATGGCCTCCAGCTCCAACAACATCCCTGTGAAGGATATGACCTTGTTCTTTTTTATTACTGCATAGTATTCAATGTTGTATATGTACCACATTTTCTATACCCAGTCTATCATTGATGGGTATTTAGATTGATTCCATGTTTTTGCTACTGTGAATAGTGCTGCAATGAACATGTTTGCATGTGTCTTTATAATATAATGATTTATATTCCTTTGGGTATATACCCAGTAATAGATTCTGGNTTTTCCTGATCCTCTCCCTCCTCCCATCCTCCACCCTGAGATAGGCCTCAGTGTGTGTTGTTCCCCTTTATGTGTCCACATGTTCTTATTATTTAGCTCCCACTTATAAGTGAGAGCATGAGGGATTTGGTTTTCTGTTCCTGCATTAGTTTGCTAAGGATAATGGCCTCCAGCTCCAACAACATCCCTGTGAAGGATATGACCTTGTTCTTTTTTATTACTGCATAGTATTCAATGTTGTATATGTACCACATTTTCTATACCCAGTCTATCATTGATGGGTATTTAGATTGATTCCATGTTTTGCTACTGTGAATAGTGCTGCAATGAACATGTTTGCATGTGTCTTTATAATATAATGATTTATATTCCTTTGGGTATATACCCAGTAATAGATTCTGGCTCAAAAAATATTTCTGTCTTTAAGTCTCTGAGGAATCACCACACTGTCTTCCACAATGGTTAAACTAATTTACACTCCCATCAACAGTGTATAAGCATTCCTTTTTCTCCACAACATTACCAGCATCTGTTATTTTTTTATTTTCGTAACAGCTGATCTTACTGGTGTGAAATAGTTTCTCAGTGTAGTTTTGATTTGCATTTCTCTAATGATCAGTGATATTGAGCTTTTTTTATATGTTTGTTGGCCACATGTATGTCTTCTTTTGAGAAGTGTCTGTTCATATCCTTTGCCCACTTTTTAATGAAGTTGTTTTTTCTTGTAAATTTGTTTAAGTTCCTTATAGACTTTTGATATCAGACCTTTGCTGGATGTATAGTTTGCAAAATTTTTCCCCCATTCTGTGGGTTGTCTGTTTACTCTGTTGATAGTCTCTTTTGCTGTGCAGAAGCTCTTTAGTTTAATTAGATCCCATTTGTCAATTTTGCTTTTGTTGCAATTGTTTTTGGTATCTTCGTCATGAAATCTTTGCCAGTGCCTACGTCCTGAATGGTACTGCCTAGGTTGTCTTCTAGAGTTTTTATAGTTTTGGGTTTTACATTTAAGTCTTTAATCCATCTTGAGTTAAATTTTGAGATACTTTTTTTTTTTTTTTTTTTGAGACGGTCTCACTCTGTCACCCAGGCTGGAGTGCAGTGGCTCAAACTCAATTCACTGCAATCTCCACCTGGGTTCAAGAGATTCCTGTGCCTCAGCGTCCCGAGTAACTGGGATTACAGGTGTGTGCCACCACCCCCAGCTAATTTTTATATTTTTAGTAGAGACAACGTTTCATCCTGTTGGGCAGGCTGGTCTCGAACTCCAGGCCACAGGTGATCCGCCTGCCTCAGCCTCCAAAGTGCTGGGATTACAGGCATCAGCCACCATGCCTGGCCAAAATTTTAAAATATAAACAACCAATAATACAAAACATTTTCAAATTCATCGAAATGGAACTATTACAGTGAGATACCATTTTAACCATTGAATTTTAAAGATATTTTGAAAAGGAAAACACAAAGTATTGATAAGAGAGAAGCAGTCATACATTGCTGTTGGCAATACAGACTGGAACCACATATCTGGAGGAAATTTAAGAATATGTACCAAGATTCTAATTATTCCTAAACGCAGAATGGTATCCTAGATTGAACAGAATACTGACTTCAGCGGAAAAACTGGGGAACTCAAATAAAGTCCGTAGTTTAGTTAATAGTATTATACCAATGTTAATTTCTTAGTTTTGACAAATGAACCATGGTTATGTAAGATGTCAAAATTAGTAGAGGTTGGGTGAAGGAAATATGAAATCTTTGGACCATTTTGCAATTTTCTGTAACTTAAAATCAACCCAAAATTTTAAAATTAGGTATTTATGTCATTTAACCTAATAAATTCTACTCTAAGATATTCACTACGGGAGATAATCAGATGAAAAATAGTTTGGGATAAGTTATTCACTGCAGTGATATATTTGATAGCAAAAGAGAAGAGAAATGGAAAGAAAAGAAAAGAAAAAAAAGAGTTTTTAGCAGAGAAGGGACATGATCTGACTTACAATTTATGTGTTTGATTTTTGTTTTACTCTTAATTCTTTTCTATATTTCTCAAATTTTCTATAACGAACATCTATTCCTTGAGAAATAAAGGAACAGTGTCCTACCAGATTGCAATTGCTTGCCTGGAAGCAATTGTGTTATTTCTTTTTTTCTTTTTATTTTTTTGAGACAGGGTCTCACTCTGTCATCTAGGCTGGAGTGCAGTGGCACAATCATGGCTCACAGCAGCCTGGACATCCTGGGCTCAAGTGAGCCTCCTACCTCGGTCTCTTGAGGACCTAGGACCAGAGGCATGCACCACTGTGCCCACCTAATTTTTGTATTTTCTTTAGATGGGGTCTCACCACATTGCCCAGGCTGGTCTTGAACTCATGGGCTCAAACGATCCTCCCACCTTGGCCTCCCAATGTGCTAGGATTATAGGCATGAGCCACCATGCCAGGCCTATTGAGTTATTTCTTACAGCACTGAGCCTATTTGGTTCATGATACTTTAATATTCATCTGTAAAACGAAAGCCTCAATAGCTCTTACTAAAGCACGCTAAGAATGTTTAATTGAATATGCCTTTAGTCTAGGCTGGGTGCGGTGGCTCATGCCTGTGGTGGGAGTTACTGCATGAAATGGTATTGTTTTTAAATATCCATAAATTTCAAGCTATTCACTTATTCATTCAAAAAATATGTTGAATGGTTAGTATATGCCAACACTGTTAAAATCTTCAAGATGAACAATTTTGCCTAAATGCACCTGAGTATAACGCTGAACATAGTGAAACTACCTTTGCAGAATTGTAAGTAATGAGAGAAATCTAACATGACTGACTCTATCTTGCTTTTAATCTCACAGGCTCTTCTCTTCTCTTCTCTTCTCTTCTCTTCTCTTCTCTTCTCTTCTCTTCTCTTCTCTTCTCTTCTTCTCTCTCCTTTTTTCTTCCTTTTTGTTGTTGTTTATTCTAGCATGGAGGCCAAGATAATATGAAAGGAATTTAGTTTACAGTTAAACTTTTAAGGAAGGAAAACTGACCCCCCTCTTGTTGGAGACTGATGCTGCATTCATAACACAAGATTAGAATTATGGTTGTGGCTTGAACCTTGCTCAAGAATAAGCATGGTTAAACAATAACCTACCACTGCTTAGTTTGCTTTTCTATACATTGCTTTCTGCTCCAAAGTCACATAAGAGGTAATAAGATTTGGAACTTCCCCAACTACTCCTATAGACAACATAACTATTGTGAAACCTGAAGAACTGGTCTTTGAGATACTTTTCAGATTTAGCATTTCAACAAAGAGATACCATTTGGTTCTGAGAACACCCTTTCCCCCTTCCCTGGGAAAAGACTTAGCTGTGTGAAGACAATTTAGACACCCCTGTGATTTCATCTTCAGCCAATCAATTGTTTCAGTTCCCCCACCACCTGACTACCAATTTACCCTTAAAAACTTTACCCTCTGAATTCTTGGAGAGACAGATTTGAGAAATTTCTCCCATTCTCCTCATTTGTCTGGCCCCACAATAATTAAACTCTTTCTTTGCTGCAATACCTGCTGTTCTCAGTGCATTGGTTTTTCTGAGCAGCAGGCAAGAAGAACCTGTCAGTCTGTGACAATGGTGGGACAATGAGGACTGAACCAGGAGTGTGGCACACTTCAGACCCAAGTCCTGCCCCTGCTTGTAACTAGCTATGTGATCTCTTTGGCCTGTTTCTTCATCTATCAAATATTTAGAAAGATGATCTCTCAGGTCTCTGTGTAGCTTTACTATTCCATTGTTATGCTCTCCCTGCTGAGCATCTTGGATGTGTCTGTAAACTAACCATCTAATATCCCCCTTGTCCCTCAATTGCCATTTCCTCTGAAGCTCCCAGATGTAAGGAGTTAAAAAATCTCTGGTACCTCTCTCCTCTCTGCCTTTCTGCTACTTATCTACGGTAGCATGTCCAGGAGTAAATATAGATGTTGGAAAGAGGACTGCACTGGAAAACAAGGCACCTGAACTGGAGCCCTGGTTCCGCAACTGCCTCTCTGTGTAACCTTTGGCAAGCACTCAACTTTCTTGGGCCTTAATTTTCCCTGCTGCCACAGACTAGAGTTCATCTAGATCCATGGTTCTCAACTCTGGCAGTATTTTAGAATCACTTGGAGTGTTTGATAAAAATCCTGATGCCTAGGTTTCACCCTAGGCCAATTAAATCAGAGTCTTACCAGTGTTAGGCCTGAGCAGAAATAATTGCAAAAAGTGGCCAAAGCTAAATAAAATTTATTTATAAAAGCAAAGGGTCAAGAATAGCCAAAACAATCATGGTAGCAGACGTCAAGACTCCTTATAAAGCTACAATAAGCAAGGCAGCATAGCACTGGCACGAAGAAAAATAGACCAATAAACCTATACATATAAGAGCACATGATTTGTGACAAAGATGCCCCTGCGGTATGGCAGGGGAAAGAGTGGAAATTTCAATAAATGGTGCCATATCAACTGCCTATCAGTAAAGGAATAAATGAACCCTGACTCCCTATCTCACACCATATCTTAAAAACAATTCCTGATGGGTGATACACCTACATGTGAAAAGTAAAACACAGCATAGAAAATAACATAAAAATTACATAGACAAGTCTCTTTACCATCTTGGGCTTGTGTGGTAGCCAGAGTCCAAGATGGCCCCTGATGATTCTTTATATGGTTCCCTCCCACAATGAATAACACTGACTTGTGTAATCACAAGGCTATCGTGCAAAAGATGTGCAACTTTCGAAGCTAGGTCATAAAAAAAAAATTGTGGTTTCTACCTTGCTCTCTTTTGGGTAACTTGCTCCAGGGGAAGCCAGCTGCTGCCATGCGAGGACACACAAGCAGCCCCGTGGAGATGCTCATGTGGCAAGGCACCAAGGCCTCCTGCTAACAGCCAGTATATGGTACATACTGTCAACAGCCATGTACTATATGCGAGTAAGTCATCTCAAAAATAGACATTCCTGTTCCTGTCGAGCCTTTAGATGACTGCAGACTTAGACAACATTTTGACTATAGTTTCATGAAGAACCATTAGCTACAGCCACCCAGCTAAGTTACCCCTGATTCCTTGATCGAAACAAAGTGTGAGACTTTTTTTTTTTCTTTTTTTGACTACAAAGTTGTGGTAATTTGTCACATAGTGATATGGTTTGGCTGTGTCCCCACCCAAATCTCATCTTGAATTGTAGTTCCCATAATCCCCACATGTCATGGGAGGGACCCAGTGGGAGGTAACTGAATCATGGAGGCAGTTACTCCATGCTGTTCTCATGATAGTGAGTTCTCACAAGATCTGACGGTTTTATAAGGGGCTTTTCGCCTTTTTCTTGGCACTTCTCTTTCCTGCTGCCTTGTGAGGAAAGTGCCTTGCTTCCCCTTCACCTTCTGCCATGATTGTAAGTTTCCTGAGGCCTCCCCAGCCATCTGGAACTGTGGATCAATTAAACCTCTTTTCTTTATAAATTACCCTGTCTCAGGTATTTCTTCACAGCAGCATGAGAACAGACTAATACACAAGGTAATAGAGAACTAATGCATACTTCACTCAGCTGCCAGGTTACTCTCTTTAAAGTACAGTTGTGCCCAGACCTTGGTTTCTAATACCATTTCCACTCAGAGGAACCAGAGTTTCTAAATGAAATGGCTGTTTCTGGAGCTAGGGCAGAAGAGGTACAAGATGAGCCTTTTATGTCCAAAATCAGGAAGTGAGAAGATGGTGAGGAATTAAGAAGTGAGAAGATAGTGGGGAAATGTCACAAGGAACCATCTTGGAGAGATTCCCACTGGCCAAATGTGGTTCAATTGGAAAGTCAAAATAATTAAAAAATACAGTAATGAATTATACACCTTTGTAAAGACTAAGAATTCATGAGTACATACTGAAAATAAGTCTCTGAGCTGATTCGTTGACCAGGGTCATACTTCCCAATACTTCACTCTTTCAACAGAGAGAAATGAACCATGACTCCAATAACAAGGTGAGGGTGCAAGTCAGGGACCACAGAAGTCACTACTGGGCTTCTGAAAGCCCAAGGCCACATTTGGGAAATGACTTGCACTTCTGGAAAAAGTGCAAGAGGGGCAGTGGTACCCCCAGAAGAAATATTTTAATAAAGAAGATACACGAATGGCTAATAAGCACATAAATATGCTCAACATCATTAGTAATTAGGGAAGAGCATTAAGTGTACATTTTCACACACACTAGGATGGCTATCAAAAGCTATAGAAAATAACAAGTGTTGGTGAAGATGTGGAGAAAAAGGAACTCATATATTGCTGGTGGTTATAAAATTTGTGTAGTCATTTTGGAAACAGTTTTGTGGTTTCTCAAAAAGTTAAACATAAAACTACCCAAGAGAAATGAAAATATACGTCCAAGCTGGGCGCAGTGGTGCATGTCTGTAATTCCAGCTACTTAGAAAGTTGAGGTGAGAGGATTGCTTGAGAGGAGTTGGAGACCAGCCTGGCCAACATAGCAAGACTCCATTGACTTGCTTGTGAATGTTCATAGCAGCATTATTCATAACTCCAAACTGGAACCAACCTCAATGTCTATCAATTGCTAAATGTATAGACAAAACCTGGTAAAGCCATGCAATGGAATACTATTCAGTAATAAAAAGTAACAAACTGCTGATACACAGTACATCACAAGGCCCCTTGGATGCGGGGGGGCGGGTCATAATGAACTGAGATATCACATGCAAGAAGAGGTGGAAGCTATTTGAGTGAGGTAGAGGGTAGGAAATAATAGACTCAAATTTTGATAAGTTACATTTGAAGTATCTGATACGTATTTGAAGTATCAAGGAGAGGTGAGCAATAAACAATTAAAAATGGATGTTTGTGTTTGAGAAACAAGAGTCTGCATGCTGGAAATCAGATGGTATAAACACATGACTCTTACAGTCTTCAGGTAGAACCACTGGGAATCACTGTGGGAAACTTGCAGCTCTGGGGTTTATTAGTAAGAATATCCAAATATATTAATCAGTCTAATTTTTATGACAATATTAGTATAACAGAAAAAGCTCCAAATCTAAACATAGATAATGTTTACTGGAGAACATCTCCCTCGTTTTTTCCCCTCTAGAAGCAGGGGTCCTGTCTAACGAGTATGGAATTGTGAAAAGCATGAGAGCCTTGAGGTCAGAGCGGGATAAAATCTGAGCCTGGTCAAGTATTAGGTGAGCTACATTTAATAAATGGCTGAAATGCTCCAAACCTATTTCTTCATTTTAGATGAGGATAGCATGAAAGCCTGACGGTTGTTATGAAAAGGCAAAACAGCATGCAGTCAAGAACACAACCCCTGAAAACAGTCCTGAATTTGAAGTCTGCCAGTGCCATTCATTAGCCATGTGGCCTTGACTAAGTTTCTGAACCTTTCTGGGTCTCAACGTTCTTACCTGTAAAAGCTGGGTACCCTTAGTACCTACCACATAGCCTTATTGTGAGAATTTAACAAATCAATTCACATGAAGTACCCAGAATGGTATAAAAATAATAATGGGCTCAATAAATGCTGATATTACATGCAAAACCACTTAACCTAACTGAATGGTATATAAAAATTGCTCAAAGAGATGGCCATCATTATCATTGTTTTTAAGGCTAGTGAATGGTTAGTTTTCATTGTATAAAACTTTATACCTGGAAATCCTAAGAAAACAAATCAGAAGGTGTAATTTATGTGAAAGAACACATTCTGCAGGTGGTTTCCCTCTTTGGTAGTAGTGAATGTGTACTGCACGGTTCTCATTGTCCCACTTAGTGAGTCTTATGATCTCATGCAAGCATTCTGGAGACTGCGGGCTGAGGTTAGAAAAATAGTTCATTCTCAAAATTCAGAAATCTTTCCCTTCCCATAAAATAGAAAAAGAAACCTGACCTATACTCAGTGAATCCCCAGAGCCACTAACACTTATGGTAAAATAGGCTATTATTACCCTCTGTGTGGAAAATCTGTGTTTCAGGTGGAATGAACATTTCATCTCCTTAGCAAAAGAGTCCATATAAACTCTCACCCAGATTGCAGAATATGCCTAAAACCCTGAATCAAGATTGCATAAGCTGTACTACACATCACCTTCTTTTTTCCGAAGGCAGCATTTTATACAAATGTTTGTTTTGCATGTGTTTGACTACTTTGATCCCAGGAATCCTATGCTTCACACTTTATAGACTTTAATTTCAACTCATTATTTGGGAAAGCCATAATGCTCTGTAAGTGGAATAAAGGTTTTCTAAGTGGAGGAGAAAATGGAGGTAGAAAGTAGCTGATATTACAACAACTGCTAGCATGATGAGAAAAACCAAGATATTTAAAGTCTGCCAGGATAAATTTTTTTCTAAAAGCTCAAGAGCACAGAATTATTTGATAAATTATTCAGTATTATTAGAGATTTTACTTTATGTGTCTTATAAGTCATCCTGAGAGCATGTTTCAGTTTCCACACAAACACATGATCATGATCATTCCCTTCTGAACTAATTATGTCTTAATTATGCAAATCATATGATTATTTCCTTGAAAACTCTGCAGATGAGAGTGGTAATGTCGCCCATTTTTAATTTTGCAGTAGGTAAGCTTTTGATTGAACTTTCTGGACTCTGCTCTCATGCCACCCTGAGCAGCCACAGCCTCTGGTTTTCTGCCATATGAAATTTCTAAATTGCTCAACAAAAGAGAAGAGGCAGCATTAATTTTTCACTTTTTATCCAGTAAGCCAGAAATTATTAATTTCTCACAAATAGAAGGAAAATCCCAACTTACTCAATGAATCCCAACCCCAAATGCTCCTGGCTATTAAAAAATCCTGTGCTTGGGGCCGGGCATGGTGGCTCATACCTGTAATCCCAGCACTTTGGGAGGCCGAGGCGGGTGGATCACGAGGTCAAGAAATCGAGACCATCCTGGCCAATACGGTGAAATCCTGTCTCTACTAAAAATACAAAAAATTAGCCGGGCGTGGTGGTGGGCACCTGTAGTCCCAGCTACTCGGGCGGCTGAGGCAGGAGAATGGCGTGAACCCAGGAGGCAGAGCTTGCAGTGAGCTGAGATTGCACCACTGCACTCCAGCTTGGGTGACAGAGCGAGACTCCATCTCAAAAACAAACAAACAAACCAAAAAAATCCTGTGCTTGGGTCGATGTGTCTATCACCTGACAGTGTAAGTACTGTGTCAGCTCAGCTCTCTCTGCCTGCCTACTTCATAAAGCTTGAAGACCAGAAAACCATTGATATTTTTTGCCCACCACTGTTCTGTTGGAGAAGACCTACTTTACACACTACTTCTGCTGCACTCACAGCCCACCATCATGTATGTTGTTAGATAATGCTTCTTTGATGTTTATTTTTTAAGTACTATAATTATCCATTTATAGGACAAAAATAAAAGCAGTTATTACTTACTCTGTTCTTTGTGCCAGCCCTTTCCTTAGCCAAAGCACTTGCTGTCTCTGAGTTGGTTTGGTGACCAGGGTCACACTTCGCAATACTTCACTCTTTCCACAGAGAGAAATGAAGCACAACCCCAATAACAGGGTGAGGGCGCAAATCAGGGACCACAGAAGTCACTACTGGGCTCCTGAAAGCCCAAGGCCACATTTGGGAAACAATTTGCACTTCTGGCAAAAGAAGAATGATTCTATTGTAACTGTCATCTGATCAGCACTAGGCAGGGGGAGGGGCAGTGGTGGCCCTCCTGCTTTAGAAGACCGTAAGTGGTGTTAGACTCTTAGCAGAAAACAGCTGGAACGCTGTTTGTCCAACCATTTCTTTTCTTTTTTATAAACATATTTTTATTTTATTCTTGCAACAAATGTGGATACTGAATCTAGGCCTGTTTTATCCAGAAGGAAATTGAGTTTGAGAGGCCTACAATTTATGTCAAATTATTTGGATACAAATTAATTTGTTTTTATGCTGTGCAAAATACTCCTTTGAATGGAAGCAATGATGGCAGAGTGATCCAATTAACCCATTAGGTTAAGCATGGAAATTTCAGACATTACTGGCAAATTGGAAAGATGCATGGCTTCATTATTTTTTATTATTATTATACTTTAAGTTTTAGGGCACATGTGCACAACGTGCAGGTTTGTTACATATGTATACTTGTGCCATGTTGGTGTGCTGCACCCATCAACTCGTCAGCACCCATCAACTCGTCATTTACATCAGGTATAACTCCCAATGCCATCCCTCCCCCCTTCCCCCACCTCATATAGGCCCTGGTGTGTGATGTTCCCCTTCCAGAATCCAAGTGATCTCATTGTTCAATTCCCACCTATGAGTGAGAACATGTGGTGTTTGTTTTTCTGTTCTTGCGATAGTTTGCTGAGAATGATGGTTTCCAGCTGCATCTATGTCCCTACAAAGGACACAAACTCATCCTTTTTTATGGCTGCATAGTATTCCATGGTGTATATATGCCACATTTTCTTAATCCAGTCTGTCATTGATGGACATTTGGGTTGATTCCAAGTCTTTGCTATTGTGAATAGTGCTGCAATAAACATACGTGTGCATGTGTCTTTATAGCAGTACGATTTATAATCCTTTGGGTATATACCCAGTAATGGGATGGCTGGGTCATATGGTATTTC
>NW_016815256.1:839172-854453 GCF_001698545.2 Rhinopithecus bieti
AAACAAGAAATGGGGAAAGGATTCCCTATTTAATAAATGGTGCTGGGAAAATTGGCTAGCCATAAGTAGAAAGCTGAAACTGGATCCTTTCCTTACTCCTTATACGAAAATTAATTCAAGATGGATTAGAGACTTAAATGTTAGACCTAAAACCATAAAAACCCTAGAAGAAAACCTAGGTAATATCATTCAGGACATAGGCATGGGCAAGGACTTCATGTCCAACCATTTCTTTTGAGAGATGAAGACATTGGAGCCAAGGGAGGGTAACTGTTTGTAGAAGGTCATATGGCACACTAGTGACTATGCCAGGACACTGAATTCTGGCTACAGTGCTCCTTTCTTTACATCACTTTTTGTTTTGTTTTGTTTTGTTTTGTTTGAGACAGGGTCTCACTCTATCACCCAGGCTGGAGTGCAGTGGCATGATCATGGCTGACTGTTGCCTTGATCTTGCTGGACTTAGGTCCTCTCACCTCACCCTCCCTAGTAGCTGGTACCACAGGCAAGTACCACCATGTCCAGCTAATTTTTTTTTTTTTTTTTTTTTGTAGAAACAGGGTTTTACCATGTTGCCCAGGCCGGTCTCAAACTCCTGGGCTTAAGTGATCTGTCCACCTTGGCCTCTCAAAGTGCTGGGATTATAGGCATGAGCCGCTGCACCTGGCCATATCACATCTTTATATACTATAGGTACCTCACATTTGAGAATTGTTAAAAAAAAAAAAAAAATACTGCAGCGGTATTGTGGACTGAATGTTTGTGTCCTTTCAAAATTCATATGTTGAATCCTAATGTGAAGATATTTGGAGGTGAGCCTCAGGAGGTGATTAGGTCATGAGGGCAGGCTCTCATGAATGGGATTAGTGATCTTATAAAAGAGACCCCAGAGAGGTGGCTCCCTTGCCCCTTCTACCATGTGAGGTTACAATAAGAAGGAGTCATCTGTGAACCAGGAAGTAGGATGAATCTGCTGGTGCCTTGATCTTGGCCTCCAGACTTGTGAGAAATAAATTTCTATTGTTTATAACCCACCAAACTAGTGATATTTTGTTATAGCATCCCAAATAGACTAAGACAAGTGGCCATTCTTTCTTTCCCAAGGAAAAGAATTACAGATCTGAAAATGTACCATACTGAGGCATCACAGCTGTCCATTACACAGAAATTTCATTAAAAAAATATATGACAACACTGTAATTAGACTATGTTCAGCCTCAGATTAGATACAAGTTGTAAATGAGGACTAAAAACTCACCTAATCATCCTCCCAATCTATCATCCTAGTTTCATCTCTAACTATACCTAATTCCTCACCCCCTTTTCCTGTTGCATTAATTTCTCATGCTTCTGCCTTTGAATTTGTTGCTTCCTCTGAAGCAAATTCTCTTTTCTTCATAAATTGACTCATGCTTCAAGTTACTAGGTTCATCTATGCAATCTTCCTTTTTCATTTATACCCTATAGGTTTTTGCATTTGGTACCATCTAGCACTTAATAGATTTTATTATTTGAACCTAACACTTTCTCTTCAGCCAGTAGTGATCTCCCAAGCCTAACAAGGTGCTCAACAACAGTGCTTTCTGATATTGTTTACAGAATTAGATATAAAGGTGAGATCAAAGCAAAAAAAAAAAAGTGAACACAGGATCCACTATGACAGTTACTTCTAGTAGGGGGAGGACTTGTTTGATGTTTGTGGGTCTTTATTATATACTGTTAAATTAAATGTGGCCTAAAGTTATCTCCATACATAGCAAACTGTAACCTATCTTAATATGTAAATAAACTACAATCTAATTTGAGAGTATATTCTTGTAACAAGTAGCTAGGTCTCAGCCAATCATAGCACCTGAGATTCCAGCCAATTACAAGCTGCAACTGCTCAGACCATGACAAAATAAGACAAAGAGTTGTAATGAATCAGGCTATTTCTATATGTCACTTTCTTTTTCTGTCTATAAATACTGCCTATCCACTGTTGCTGGGTGAAGCTCTCTGAACTGCTACTGGTTCAAGGTGCTACCCAATTCATGAACTATTTCTTTGCTCAAATAAACTCTACTAAATTTAATTTGTCTAAAGCATTTATTCTAGTAGATTGGTGTCAGAAGTGGGACCAAAGCAGACCTCCAGGGACACAAAGGAGTACCGTATGGCCAAGTGAAGGTACTCACCAGGGATCATTTGCCCACTCATCTCTCACAGCAACTGGGATCATGGCAGGGTTCTCTCTTAAATTCAAGCTCTATGAATTTTTTTTTGACCTTTCTGACTTTATGTGAGCAATTTTACTGGACTGGGTCTGGGATCTGATTGGATCTAAGTAACTGGATTGGATCCAGTCAGAGGCTTGAGGTCAGTATCTTTTGAAAATGGGTTTCTCCAAATTTAAAAAACATCTGGGATTCCAGCCAGGCACTCATGCCTGTAATCCCAGCACTTTGGGAGGCTGAGGCGTGTGGATCACCTGAGGTTAGGAGTTCGAGACCAGCATGGCCAATATGGCAAAATCATACCTCTACTAAAAATATAAAAATTATCCAGGCGTGGTGGCAGGTGTCTGTAATCCCAGCTACTTTGGAGGCTGAGGCAGGAGAATCACTTGAACCCAGGAGGCAGAGGTTGCAGTGAGCCTAGATTGTGCACTCCAGCCTGGGTGAGTGTGAAACTCCCTCTCAAAAAAAAAAAAAAAAAAAAAAAAAAAAAAAAGTCTGGACTTCCAAGAATCTGGGACTTCACTTTTGGTACAACAGCTAACTTTACACACAAAATTATGGGCCTAGAATCTGTGTGTTTTTGAAAAAATGTCCCTTACTAGAACAACTTAGAATTATAGTTGTTACAATGGGGAAATTTTAACATATATAAAATTGTTCATTTGCAGGAGCATTAAAAAAAAAAAGAATCCAAAATGCCATAAAGCAATGGGATACATTTTTAAATTGGTATACACAAGCATCTAAAGTATTAAATAAAGCAAAGATTGTCTCTTTATCAGGTTCCTTACAGAAAACAAATGAAAAAAATGTTAAATATCTTTTTCACAAATATTATTTAAAAGCTTTACTCATGGGAGCAGGAAATCTTATGCTATTGGCCAGGAAAACAATTTTGGTTCAGATATTTTTTAATAAATTATTGAGTTTTATCTTATTGTGCTTGGTAAATGGCTAAAAATTTTAAACAAAAGCTATTTAAGATCTGTGTCTGTTTATATGTTTATGGACAGATCTGCATATATGACACATGTATGTGATATTTTTGTATCTCCTTATTATATTGCCAAATTAAATTGAAAAGAGCTCTATTTATTTGGCTTTTCAAAATAAATACTAATATAAATGAAGTATTCGCTCAGAAAATTAAGAACTAACTCAAATGCTTGGGTGAGCTTGGTAAATAAGAATATTGTTAATTCCATTAAAACAGTCATGTCTTCAGAATTTTCAACATTAAATATAATACCGGCACATAACTTTTCCTACCTAGGTTCACTGGTAAAATAAACTTATGCTACCTCTATATTACAAAATATGTCAGCAAGAGAAATAACTTAGATGCTATGATGACTAGCTGCTTACTGTCTCATCTTTATAAAGCAATCTATGCATAATTGTGAAAAATAAGTGAGTTAAATAGATATAAGATAAAGTTCCCATGTAAAAGAGTCCTTCCTATACTAGAAGGTCTTAACATTCTTATCAAGATGTAAAACTGAAATTGAGGGAAATCTGTACAAACCACAATTTAATTCTCAGGCCTAGCCATGAAAAAAGAAAAACTAAGAGGCTAGAGTTGAAATTTTGTCTCCTCTACAGTTTCTTATTACTGATACACTAAAGATATTTGTAACGTTACAAACATGTTCTGGGCAACACTGACAAATTGCACTATAAGAAAGCATATGCTTCTAGAGGTAATGATTGATAAATTTGCCAAGGTACAGATGAGTGATGTGGCAGTTCCATAGGTGATGTGACAGTTCACAATTGCTTGCTTTGTAGTGTTCGGTGGCAATTAAGGTCACTAAGGATTAAGAATTCTAATTGGCCAGGCACAGTGGCTCATGCCTGTAATCCCAGAACTTTGGGAGGCCGAGGCAGGCAGATCACAATGTCAGGAGTTCGAGACCAGCCTGGTCAATATGGTGAAACCCCATCTCTACTAAAAATACAAAAATCAGCTGGGCATGGTGGCATGCACCTATAGTCCCAGCTACTCGGGAGCCTGAGGCAGGAGAATCACTTGAACCTGGGAGGCGGAGGTTGCAATGAGCCACGATTGCACCACTGCACTTAAGCCTGGGTGACAGAGCGAGACTCCATCTCAAAAAAAAAAAAAGTAATTAATATATTTTATTTAATATATAGAATTATTAGAAATAGTAAGAGAAACACTCTATATGCAAGAATATCAGGAAGTTAAGATGTACTTTGGGTAAGAAAAAGTTATAAGGTATGAGAATTTTTTCATTAAGGGAAAAAATGAGTAACTTTTGTCTTCAAATAGAATGACTGGTTGTTCCAAATGTGAAAAGGAAAAGTATAGGAAAAAAACTGAACAGATAAGGAAGTTGCAGAAGTTTTCTGGAAGATGAATCTTATGAATGGAATTTCATGTGTGATTAAGCTGGCTAATATTAGAAGAAAATTATTTATGAGTTTCTCCAAAAGTTGAGCATCAATATCAAAAGTACACTGATGCAAAACTAGAATGTAGTCCTCTCTGTTAAAACAGTAAGGTTTTCTTGAACTGTTGGCCTGCTCTTGATAGGAAATTATGAAAAGTTTTCTTTACTTTTATATAATTTGCCTAGGAAGGAAAGATTCTGTATTTTACCAAGATAATTTCCTGTGCATTATGTTGCCTTAATTAGGTTTTTGATCACTTATGAAAACTGAGTCCCCTTTATTAAAAAATGTAAGTTACAACTATGTAACTTTCTGTATTTGCCTTTGAAGTCTTTAAACTATCACTTTGATTAAATGAATGACTATTGTTCACAGTGACCTGTGATCCTTTTTTGATCAAATGTTTTAAACCTTTGATATTTTTACTAAACTTTCCAAAGTAAAATTCTAAATTAAGTCTTTTCTTGAAATTGAATTAACTTTGAGATTTTCCATATGGGCCTTCAGAATATCTCAAAAGGACATCTCTCATTATAGAAAGAGACATATTAAACTAATTGGTCTGATCTGATATATTAAATTATATGGGAAGGATTATAAAATAATAAATACTAAATTTTTTGAACTATATTTGTATGAATGTGTTATTAATATGTATTTCAGAAATTGAGTAAAATTCATAGAAACCTAATAGTCCTGCTATAAAGCTATCAGTCATAATTCTAGTTATTGTCTTAAAATGTTGAATACAACAGAAGTAACTGAGTTTCCTCGTCAATTGTGTGATTATTGTAATAAACCCTTACCAGATCTTTAAAGTCATGGCCATTTTAAGTCTTCACAGATAGTTAATTGTTTACTCTGATACTTTCCTGAGAAACCATAAGCCTAAAATGTTCATCTTCAAGGAGATTTATAGAAAGAACTCTGAGACATGCAGGTTTCTCATAACTTTAAAATCATACCATTGGATTGGGTAAGAATTCCCAGGACTCTAACGAAGAAATTGACTGATTCATAAAACTGCTAACCTAATGTCACACGGAATAAAAGATAATACAAAGGAAATGACTTGGGCAGAATTTCACGCTAATTAAGTCAGTACTGAAATTATTAAGATATACAACTTGAATGAACTCTATAATATTGATCCAAGTCAAATTACATTTGATAAAACCTATTCAATAAACAGCGCTATAAGCATCTGAATTGGAGAAACAAAGTTGGTACTTAGGAAAATGTAAATTCAGTGTTAAGCCTGGACACATGAAGAACCTGGATGGCTGCCTGGTTCTCCTGGAGTCTTAAATCTTCCAATATTAAAAGCTCTGCACTCCATGATTCATTATGGAGGAGATAAAATGATTCAAATTATGAAAAAAAGATTGGTGGGGTGACTTACCAAATTGCTAAAATAGTTTATAACCAACGTTTGGTTTGTCAAACCCATAATTGTGGTAAGACAATAAAAACTTTAGGTGATACATTTCCTGAACACTTACAAATGGCTTTCATTCAATTTCCACTTTAAATGCATGTTTTCTGGTTGTACAGAAGATTTCCAATGCAGGGAGGCCAATGATATAACAATAGCTAAAAGGTTATTGGAAAATGTGTTTCCCTTATGGGGCATTGCTGGAGCAATTTCCAGCAACAGAGGTATGCAATTCACTAGACAAGTTGTAAAACAGTTAAACGGGTATTATAAACACAATAGCATAGGACAAGCTAACTGAATTGATTGGATTCCCTTGGTCAAAGGTATTACTGATTGATGGCAATAAGATCCATTCCCAATGGAAAACATAAATTGACCCCTCATAAAATAGTTACTGGAAGGCTTATGCTCCTAATAATAAAGTCTCATGTATCTTCCACTCTTATAAACCCTGACATGACTTAATAGTACAAGGATTGAATGCATTCTGAAAAGGATATTTTTACTAAGTGAAAGAAGTCCTTCGTGACTCACCAACTGATGACAACCAACTGTTTCATAATACAGAACCTGGAGGTGGGAGTCTTTTGGAAATAACCCCAGAGAAACACAGTACTTGAACTCGGTTGAAAGGGACCATACCAAGTTCTTTTCTGCAGCAAACTCCAAGGCCTTGAATCTTGGATCTGCATTTCTCAACACAAACGAGCTCCTGTAGACTTCTGGAACTGTATACCTGTTGGACACCTTGAAATAAAGCTGATTGGGGAAGTTTTTCCCTAGAAGCACATGGGATCCTATATGCAGACAGCTTTCCTAATATTGCAGATCAAGAGTTCTTTGCTATCATGAAAGGCCTTTTTTTCCTTTTTTCTCTATTTCCTGCAATACGAATTCCTTCCCTTTCTTTAGGAAAACCCTAAATAATGCTAGACCTTTTTTGAATTATATATGTATAGATATGTTATTAATATGTATTTCAAAACTTAAAAGAAATTAATAGAAATCTAATAGTCCTGGTATAAGGCTATTAATCATAATTCTAGTTGTTATCTCAAAATGTTATATGCAACAGAAATAACTGAATTTCCTTGTCAACTTGGGACCACACTCTGTGGATGACTTTGGCAAAGTCTTATGGTCTCTAAAAAACCAGAGTAACTGTTGGGTTTATGAACTAATGCCCAAAAATCTAGAAACAATTTCATTAACGCTAATGCCTCTCTGTGTTCCTAAAGAGAGTCACCCTGCAACCCCAAGGAAAGAGAGGAAAGTCATCCTTGATATGCTACACATCACTGCTACTTGCCTTCCTACACTTGCTGAAAATAGTATCTTGATCTTTTCAGTTAATAACTGAACTGTCACCAAATGTAGAACATCTGGATAGAGGGGATTGGTTAATGGGTACAAAGTTACATTTAGACAGGAAGAATAAAAGCTGATATTCTACTACACAGTAGAATGACTACACCTAATAATAATGTATTGTATATTTCAAGATAGCTAGAAGAGATGATTTTGAATGTCATCCCCAAAAAGAAATGATAAATGTTTAAAGTGATAGGTATATTATTTAATAATTACCCCAATTTGATCATTGTTCAACATATACATGCATTGAGTCATCCCCATAAATACGTACAATTATTATGTGCCAATTGTCAATAAAAGTAAAAGAAAAAAACGATCAGAGTGATGCCTGCAGAAGTTATCTTGTGCTTCCAGGCACTGCATACTCAAGATGCTGGGGACTACCTACATGGATATGAATAATTGCTTGTATGATGTCACTGGTTTAAATCTAGGAAAGTCTTTTTACTAGATCTAGTGGTTTGCGCCCTTACAACATGCTATACAGGGACCACAGAAGAGTAAGTTTACCACTGGACTTTGTTCAGGAGCTATGCCAACTTATGGGTGGACAAACTTAACTGACCTCTGCTCAAACACCACTAAATGGCCCTCTTTTCAAGCCTCCAAGGGCGTATATTGGGTTGATGGATAATCTGCTTACTCTGTTGTTTCCTCACTGGTTCAGATCTTGCTATTTGGCCTGGCTCGCTCCTACATCCAAGGAGCTTTCCCTGAAAGTTCCCATAATACCTTCCATAATCAGAGGTTAAAGCAGTCAATAACCAAAGTTCGCATCAACCTAAAAATAGATGAAGATAAGTTAGTTTCTACTGAGGAGAGGTTCCAATGGAGTTGCTAAAACTTACTCTTGGCATTAGCAGAGTGCCTGTTGTATGGAATTTGAAACTAATCTGTAAATTGGGGAAAATCTTGAATTTGCAGCCAGTCAGATTTCCCAGGGGTTCAGAGGGTAGAAGCTACTTAAATGTTTTCAGTGGCTGAAAACATTTGTGTTCAACAAACAAACTTCATGGAACATTACACAGCTTTGGATCCCCTCTTTGCTTGTGCTGGGGGCTTTTGTATGGTGCTGAATAAAACTGAATGTTGCACTTATTTCTCCTCTAATTTTACTGCTACAGAAAACTTACTTTAAAAGGTGGCAGATACTGCTGTTTCTCTAGACACTGCTGCTGAATATATTAAGGAAACTTCTCAGGGGAAAGGAACACATGATACATTTATGGGAGCAGCTTATAGTTGGTTTGCAGGCATCCTGGGTAGTGAAAGACAAGCTAGGCTATTCCAAACTTTTCTAATCTTTATGTTTCTTTATTGGATCTCCAGGTTATTATAACTCATGTTACCAGGTTAACTACAAAAATGGATACCTCTTCATATCAGGCCATAAGGCTGAATCAGGTCATTCAGTGAAGTATGGTCCTTGTAAAAAGTAAAGTAGAGGTTCCTCTTCAAAGACTTTCCTTTCCTTCTCATTAGAAATAAACAGTAACCTCTCTTAGAAGCAAAATTTGTTCAAAGACCTGTGCTAACATTCTTAAGTATCTGTTAGCTGTAATAAAGAAATCAATGTACTTTTATGTTTTTAGCTCCCACAATTTAGCCTAAATATTTGCCCCGGCATGCTTATACTGGTCCAAGCAAGCATTAGGTCGTAGCCTGTTCCTCCTTATTTGAAAGTGTTTTTACCTTTCTCAGCGTTCCACAAGTTACTTCCTCCTTCCTTTGTTTTCCTCTGCCTTTGCCTCTTTTAAAAAGTTGTAAGTTACTAGCCAATCAGGACAAATACAGAATGTGAGGTCCTGTTCCAGCCACTGGAAATCGGACACAGCAGTAAGGTGGACGTGTCAGGTTATAAATGACCCTGTCTCCTTTGTTTCGTGTACTCTAGTGGCAAAACTGCTGATGAGTGTACCCTTTCTGCAGAAAGTAAAAATGGCCTTGCTAAAGAAATTAAATTTATGTTCAAGTACTATTTCTTTACGGCCCCGAGAAACAAGCATTTCTAACAGTCCTTAATTGCCATAATGCCCTAAATTAGATTATGACCAACTGGACTCAAATACTTGGAACTATCTTTATTGCCTGAACTTTGAATTGTTTGATTTCGATCAGTTTGCGGACACTCCTGTTAAGGTGTGTACCTCAGTTTATTGCTAGTCTCCTCCTTGTGGCCATAACAGTCTCCCTGATGTGTTGTTTCCCCTCAAGAGTCTTAAATGTCTCTATGCAGCCATCCTTTGTACACCAAATGGTGATTACAGTTAGAATAACAACATGAAGAAAGTGTAATCACTCAATTAATTTGACATTGTGACTTCCATACTGAGACAAAACAAGGTTCTGGTCAATCTCTTAAAAATGAGAGGCTGAACCAAAGCAGGAAACTGTTATTAAATTAAATTTGGCCTAAAGTTGCCTCCCTACCTAGCAAAGTATAATCATACTTAATATGTAAATAAACTGCAATGTAACTTGAGAGTATGTTCTTCTAACAAGTGGTCAAGTCTTGGCCAATCACAAAAGAGGACCTTTGAGCCCGTTACAGGCTGCAAAAAAATCTGTCTATAAACGCTGCTTGCCCACTGTTACTGGCTGGAGCTCTCTGAATCTTTACTGGTTCAGGGTACTACCTGATTCATGGTTTCTTTGCTCAGATAAACTCTGCTAAACTTAATTTGCTTAAAGTTTTTCTTATTAACAATATTTAAACATAAAGCAAATAAATTAATAAAAATCCTATATCACTAAGTTACAGTAATTATAAAGTGTTCACCTGAGTGAGAAGACTGGCCAAGTTGCTATCAAGTCTTCCATTATTTGACATTTCTTTCCTATGCTTTCTAAAAGTATTGGTTATTCCACAAAGGTTGCTCTATGACCTTAAACCGTCCACATGTTCACTACACTGATAGACGTCCAATGTCAAGATGGGTAACTAAAAGTCAACTCTCCCTTTACCTTCCCTGAGCCTGATTTTTGCACTGGAACTCATGGGTCACTAGGCATTTGTTTTGGGTGTTCGCAGTCTAAATTTCTTTCCCTTTTAGGGGAAACAATCACTGTTCACGGGATTAAAATAATCCCGAATTGATTATTTGGTGACATCAACCAAGGGTGCACATTTTGGGTCCGTTACCAACACAGCCAAGCAGCACATATTTCTTCAGAGCCTAGATATGCACATGTCATCAAAGGATAGCATTTACAAAGTCAGTATGACTCACTTCATTGAACAAGGGGCCAGTGGCTTTTCAGAAGAAGGGTCTGTTCTCGGACCCACACCAGAACGCCAGGCGCCAGGTCCCGCTGCTCAGCAGGTCTCAAGCCCAGGCTCACTCGGCGCTGCGGCTGCTGACAGCGGAGAGCCCGCGAATGTATACCCGCTCAGCGCTGGGACCTTACGGCCCAGGCCAATGGGAGGAGCGGGCCTCAAGGCCCCGCCCCGCCGCCTGGTGACGTCACGGTGACGCCGGGGGGGGCGCGAGAGGCGGGTCCGCGTAGGTCCCCACCCCAAAGGCTGTCTTTCCGCCGCTACCCGCCACGCGCGTCTTCTCCGTCCGCGTCTCGTTGCTGTTGTCCCCCGCTGCCACACCATGGCCTTCGTCACCAGGCAGTTCATGCGTTCCATGTCCTCGTCCACCGCCTCGGCCAAGAAGATAATCGTCAAGCACGTGACGGTCATCGGCGGCGGGCTGATGGGCGCCGGCATCGCCCAGGTGAGCGGCCCTCTCTGCAGCGTGCCCACGCGCTTGGCCGCCCACCCTGAGGTGGAAGCGCTGGCGCGACCGGCCGCGAGGGGCTTGCGCCAGCCCGACACCAGGGAGTTTTCACCCCGCCCCTTCCCAGTTTAGCTGAAATACCTCGCTTCTGGGCCTGTGAGGGTCCAAGTCTCACTCCCCTCAAAATTCAGGGTTCTGGGCCGATCCTCAGTTTCCTCGTTTGGAAAATTCTGGCCGCTCCTAGGGCCCGCTGAAGGTTCCGCGGAGAGTGGCGGTGAATGCATTTTGGAACCGGGCCGTGCGAGAGAATTATATGTGCGTAAGGTTCAGGCATAACGCGTTTGCTCCTGCTCGGCTCAAACAGGAGTTTGCTGTCAAAGACGTGAACTGCGATCGATCAGTTTTAATTTTATTTTATCAGTTATTTTTTATTTTTATTCTGTAATTGTGCAGTCTTTGTCAAAGTAGTTTTCTCTCCTAAACGGCCTCCCGGTTCTCCCCGGTCTTTCCTTCGCTTCCTGGATTGTAAAGAATAGTAATCATGACTTTTGTAACACTTGGTAAAGTCGTCTAATGGAAGATTGCCGAGGTCCTGGTTTTGACCTTTGAAACAGTGCTGGCTGTGCAGAGTTCTGAGCTTGCGATTTTGGCTCTGCAGCGAAATAAGTCTCTCTCTCTCTCTCTTTTTTTTTTTTTTGAGTCGGAGTCTCACTGTTTAACCCAAGCTGGAGTACAATGGCGCGATCTCGGCTCACTGCAACCTCCGCCTCCCGGGTTCAAGCGATTCTCCTGCCTCAGCCTGCCTAGTAGCTGGGATTACAGGCGCCCCGACCGGCTATTTTATATTTTTAGTAGAGACAGGGTTTCACCTTGTGGGTCAGGCTGATCTCGAAATCCTGACCTCCGGTGATTCGCCCGCCTGGCCTCCCGAAGTGCTGGGATTACAGGCGTTAGCCTCTGAGCCCAGCCGGAACAAGTCTCTTATCCATTGTACATCTTCAGGACTTTTCCGTTGTTCTGCTGAGCTGTGGTTCAGGCTCAGTTGTGCGAGTGATTGATTACCTAGTTACTGTAATGCTTGTACTTTTTTTAAAAAAATTATTCCATTTCAGCTCACATAGGAGAACCATGGTTTTCGTATCCTAGCTGATTATTTAGCATTTCAGTCCTTTGCAACTTGGTTTGTTGGGCTAGGCAGTTATAGTCATCTAATTTTTCTTGGGGACAGTACTACAGTGGCTACAGTCATGAGAGAGTTTACTTTTTCAATGTCTTGTTTCCAACCAAGTCCACGCTTTCGTGCTTGCTTTTTAAAAACAAAAACAAAAAAAAACCTTTTACTATTAGGTATTGTATATCTCAATTTTCTTCTCCTTGGCAAGTTTTTTGCAACATTTTTATTTGATTGCATTTCCTTCTAAAATCGATATCCCTGTTATGTTTTATTTATATGAGTTCTTACAGTCTCCCATTTCCTCTGAGACCATAATTTTGGACATACATTGCCATTTTTATTGTGTGGATCCCCTGACTGCTAGGTTATAGTATCCCCATAATCTATGTTGTACGTGGGCTGGGAGGAGTAACTCCCTTTAACCTAAAAGTTCCACACATTTGTACTCGAAAGTTTAGTTTGAATGTGTGTGTATCCCCAGGGTCCACCAAAATCTCCCAAGGCTGTGAGAGTGAGATTTGTTGTGAGCAGGAATAAAACCATGTGTTTTTTAAAAACATTTTAACAACATCTTAGTAACAAAATATTGGGGCCATAAGCAGCCTGCAGGAACATTGTGGGAAATGGGTCCAGAAACTTGTGGCTGGTGTCCTTGAAGACAGCAGTGGAAAGGATTAGAAACTAAGTAGAAAGCATCACTTCAACTTTTGTAGAAAGTCAGGGTGCTTAGTTCTTTGAATGCTGCATCCATCATTGACCATGAAAGGATGTTGTGTTGCATTAAAAGGCAGAGGGGCAACACCTAAAATTACGGGTATGGTGTTGGAGCTTTCACCTGACAAAGGAGTTAGGAGGAATGATTGACATTAATGGAGAACACAGGTTTGCGCTTGTCAATCAAACTCTTAAATAGTTGGACCAGGGAGTGCCTTTTCAAACTTAAGGGGAAAAAAACTATTTATGCCGTAGGCTGGACACATAATGGAATTGTCATTCTGAAAGGTTATAAAGACCAGAAATCTATAAAGTGGACGACCATGAGAAATAGTAGTTGCATCCTTATGTAACACAGTTTGGAAAAGCTTCAGTTACTTTAGTTGACAGCTCCAATCCTGTAAAACATTTGTGAACAATGCTTTCCTGTGGTTTAACTGATCTGGTTTTGCACTTTACCCTATAGCATGCAGTTCTAGGCAGTATTGCTTCATTTTTTATGCTCCTTGACCAACAGCTGTTGGCATAGGGTAAATCTGTTTTGCTTATTGAGTGCCAGAGAGGAATTAGTTGATGTGTTTTGAGTACAGATCGGCTGCAGTTCAATATAGGAAGTTGGATGGTCTGCATGCTAGCTCTGCCTCACGCTGTGTTAACATGGGGAAGTTACTTTACCTCTGTGTCTCGGTTTTCTCATCTCTAAAGTAGTACTAATACTAGTACTGGCCCCGTAGGGAGAGAATTGAATGAATTAGCATATGTCAAGCACTGACACAGTGGTCTGGCACATAATAAGAGTTCACAGAAAGTTAGCTGCCTTTATAATAATTATCTTCGGCCAGGCATGGTGGCTCAAGCCTGCTATCCCAGTACTTTGGGAGGCTGAGGCAGGCAGATCAGCTGAGGTCAGGAGTTCAAGACCAGCCTGGCCAGTATGGTGAAACCCCGTCTCTACTAAAAATACAAAAAAATTAACCAGGCATGGTGGCATGTGCCTGTGGTCCCAGCTACTTGGGAGGCTGAGGCAGAAGAGTCACCTGAACCTGGGAGGCAGAGGTTGCAGTGAGCCAAGATCGTACCACTGCGCTCCAGCGTGGGTAACAGAGCGAGACTCTGTCTCAAAAATAAAGAAAGAAAGAAAATCATCGTCATCTTCATTGCAGTTGTCCTTGTCCTTTTGCCCTTTTCCCCTCATATCCACTTCCATCCTGATCATAGCTGCTGAGGTAGGCCTGTAATGTTTAGATGGAGAATATTGGTCATGATTCCGTGTTCCATCTTGCTTAATCTTGAATGCACATACCCGCTGATGCAGCAGTGGGTATGTTTTTTCAGGGACCTCTGAAAGGAAGGAGAGCTCTTTTTACTTACCCCCCATTTTATTGTTAAACTTTAGTAAAGCCATAAAAGTACAATCACAAACCAGTATCGAGGTTATATTACTAATTTTCATTAGCTTAATTTTCTTGAACTTTCTGACGTAGTTTTAATGTTAGTCAAGGTGCAGTTCTTATAATTGTTAATAGTTTTATTTGTCATTTTAAACACGTGTTCCAGTTTGTGCTCAGCAGGATGGAAAAATAAATAGATTTTGTGGGAGCCTGATGCATTTCTCAAGCAATTAAGCAATGTAAGACACGTTCAGTGCTTAATTACATTTGATCAGAGCACAGGCCATTTGTACATGTGTATTTTCCGAGAGGATCTACTTTGCCTGTCATTTCTTTTGTTAGTTTTAAATTAAAAAAAAAAAAATCCCTTAGACTGCAGGTTAATATTTAAAGTTAACTTGTTTCATGTGTTTGGTTATTATACACTTCTGACTTGGTTTTGATTACTAATTTATCTTCACTGGATACTTAGGCCAGCAAAGAAGCTTAGAGGATTAAATGAGCCTTGAGTGAGGGACAAGTTGTTTTTTTGCTTTATAAGAGGAAAAAAGAAAGGAAGAAAGCTAATAGCTGTGTGCATTTCTCCAGTAATGAATCCTTTCTAAACTTTGCTTCATATATTGCATTTTTTCGTATGAGGAGCCCAGAGAGGATGCATAGCTTTCATTAGATTACTTGTGAGGAGCCGGTGGCCTCCCTGGAAATGGGGCACTTCAGATGTCCCCCTTCAGACATTTACATGCTCTCTGGTGCAACCTTCTTTTTAGTGCACTACACTTCTTTGAGGAAGTGAGAAAGTTTGCATCTTAAAGGGGTTGGGGTAGGTTCTTC
>NW_016815256.1:854788-859699 GCF_001698545.2 Rhinopithecus bieti
AGCAAAAGTGCATATTTTTTTCTAGAGAGAGCTTCTTTGACTGTTAAAAACAAAGTAAGGGCAAGGAGAGCCTGCTACGTTGCAGGCATTTTGTGTTACTCTACCATGCTTGATAGGATTCAAATAGACCTGAAAGCTTCTCCCCAGCCACTGGGTTTGTTCTCTCATCTCTTCTCCTTGCCCCCAACTCTGCATTTTCTGATGCTGAAAAGGAGAGTGATCAGAGTTGTTTCATATTTTTTTTTAGCTTTATTCTCTTCTTCTATGAGTACAGCTCTGTTGAGGTTTGCTTGCAAAGCAGTGCAGACGCCTAGAAGAAGTTTCAGGATCACAGGAGACAGGTATAGTTACCTGGCTGTAAGCTCTCCTTTTGACTGTTCCTTATGGAAAGAGTATTTGTACTCCCGGTTGTTACCTTCCTACTGAAGGGCATGAGATGTGTCTGTTTCTTATGAAGTTTTCCCCCCACTTCCTGAGTTGTTGCTTAATTCTTTGTTGGGCTGTTCTCTGCTCTTGGTTGAGGTAATGGGATGTAGAACCACCCTCTATTAGCATGTTAGTTATTGGACTTGGGGTGAGGTTGAAGATACTGTCATTCCCAGAGGGTAGAAGAGGTAGAGCTGACAGGTAACAGAAAATAATGCTATAGGATATGTTTGGACATTTTGTAGAGCAGAAATGACACTTCAGTCAGTCAGGTTTTGCCGTTTTCCCGCCATGTCCTGCCTCCAGCTTTAGTCACTTGCCCCTTGAGTTTCTTCTTTCTTTCCCTCTCCCTTCTTTCTTTCCCTCTCCCTTCTTTCTTCCTTATCTGTGGTAGGCACACGTACCTCACTCGCTAGTTCTACTGGGACCACAGGAAGATAATGTGGCTGTTCTCTGTGGCTCTCCCTGTTATATTCATGATGTTATTATTTCTGGTAGTGGTATTTTAAGCTCAAAAGTACAGGCTATGAGGTCCCTGCCAGGGTTTAGATGCTAGCCTTCCTATCCTGCCTTTAGGAACCTTGGACGAATCACTTAACTCCTCTCTGCCTCTTTACTTACCTGGGAATAATGAGACTCACCTCACAGTTGTGAAAGTTAAATGAACTAATATACAAGCTCCTAGAATAGCATTAGTGTATTTGATAGTAACTGTCCGATAAATATTAGCTGCTTTCATATAGACCCTCAGACCTGATCTAGTGAGGATTTCTCTTAGATTGTCTTCACTGTCTGAAGAGATTTGATATAGGGAGTTCCAACAATTCTAAAGATGTTAAGACTTCTTTATGTGGGTTGTTGAGAAAGATAATCTTAGTGTACTATTTACTGGTTTCTGTAGAGCTAAAACCACTCTACAAAATGTGACACTTTATTCTGTTCAAATAATTTTGATTTCTTTAATTTATGTGACTGTTACAGTAATCATCCCTGCAGAGATGGTTCCTGGGGTCAATGGTCGCAGGCAGAGCCGGGGCCTGAACTTGAGTTTCTCTTTTGTTCTGCTGCCTGTAAATCCCCAAGGCTGAATTCAGTTCTGCCTGCACCTCTGGCATGTGCTATATTGTGGGGAGAAGTGTGGCATCCATGGCAGAGGATCCTCTGTGCCTCTCTGGAATCAGTACATCCCAGGTTGACGTCTCCTTGGCTCTGGACTCAGTTAGTCACCTGCTGGTCGTCTCCCATCAGAGTGCTGTGCTGCCATCTTTCTGCCCATCGTAGACTCAGACTCTCCTGCCAAGAGTCTGTTCATTATGTTCCCTCCCTTTTACCCCTCCAGTTTTTTCCAGAGAGCTTGCTCCTCCTGTTGCTGCAGTTGTTCTTCCAGCCACATGTACTCTGAAGATGGGATCACAATCAGTGTCTTCATACCAGAAAAGGCTCTGTAACTTTTCTGTCCAGGGAGGGCTCTTTCCTCTGCCTTCTCCTTTGCAGTTCCTAGACCAGGTGTGTTAACCTGAATTGTCATGGGAGCCTCTTAATTGGTCCTTTCAGCAAAAACTAAAAGAAAAAACCCACTCATCATGACAAACATTGTCATATTAATCTTCCTAGAGAGACCTTTGGATTTATAACTCTCCTCTACCTGGAAAGTGTTCAGCATAGCAACATCTTCCAGGGATTCTTAAATATAACGATGCTGTTGACATGACTGGTTATCCCTTTACCTTTTCAGAATTTGTAGGAGGTGAGAAGTCTGGGAGAGGTTATCTGGGTTATTATGAAACCTACACACTTAATGAATTTTTTAAAAAACTGTAACAGAATTCTAGTCTAAAAATGAGGGCACACTTTCTTTGCTTTTAGAAATACTTTTGAAATGTAAAATTTCAAAATTTTGAAATGTAAAATTTTAAGTCTAATAAAGGAGGCTGGCCAATTAATTTAACTGTTTCAAGAACAACCCAGACCAGGCGTAGTGGCTCATGCCTGTAATCCCATCACTTTGGGAGGCTGAGGGGAGCAGATCACTTGAAGTCAGGCATTCGAGACTAGCCTGGCCAACATAGTGAAACCCAGTCTGTACTACAGATACAAAAATTAGTCAAGCATGGTGGCACATGCCTGTAGTCCCAGCTACTCAGGAGGCTGTGGTGGGAGAATTGCTTGAACCCGGGAGGCAGAGGATGCAGTGAGCCAAGATCACACCACTACACACCAGCCTGGCCAACAGAGCAAGACTCCTTCTCAAAAAAAGGGGGGGGGGGTCATCCTCAGCAGAACACCTTCTGCTAATTGTTGAAGTCAGGGAAGACAACTTGTGCTGATGGCAGAGTTCAAGACATTACACAACCAGAAACAAGCATAAACCCAGAAATGCCAGCCCTGAGAGATGCAACTGACCTATGACTTTTTTCCTCTCTGAATCAAATCATGAGAACCGTAAAAGGCAGGCCTTGCTGTCAAGGCGTGGCAGCCTCTGAAGCACAGTTGGCCTCAGGGAGCTCTGACTCAGTCTACTTATTCTGGGGATCTGAAGAAAGTCAGAAATCAGATATGGTAGGTAGTTTGCATAACTTTGGGATTTTCCAGAGAGAGGATGAAAACGGTGGCCCTCCTTGTAATGTCTGGGCACATGGGACATCCAGTGGAACTGTTGAGGAAGGAGATGGGAGGGAGACCAGTCACCACGCCAGCTGATGTAAGTCTCATAGACTCACCACTCAAGTTGTGCTTCAGAGAAAGCTGTTTCAAGTCTTGATACATTTACAAAGATAAATAAATCCAGTGTGCTTCTGCTTGGCATGTTTACTTGGTCCTGTGGTCAGAGTACTCTGGGGCTTTGACAAGTGTGCTAAACACTTAGCCTATTTTTACAACTCTGAAGCACCCGTGTCTAAAAATACTTCCTCTCTGGCTGAGCCTGCCTTCCACCAGGCCTAGAAAAGTCATGGAGCTGAGGACATAGCCTTCATATAATTTTATTTTTCCATTGCGGACTGCTTTTCCTCAAGGTCTTACCAGCGTGTAGGTCCCTGTAACATAAAACATGAGTTCTCAGTGGGTTGATTTAAATTATGATCACTCAAGTTAAACTGTCAGGAAGAGTCCTCCTCATTTGTTGTAAAGATAACATATCTATGAGAGGAGAAAAATAAAGCCTTTTTTTTTTTGTGGTTCACTCCTTCGCTGCCTTCTCCATCCCAGAAATTTGGCGGTAACTTGGGTGTTACTACATAACTCAGGAGAACAAATTTGACTTGTTTCTTTGCAGTTCTTTTCTAAATAAGAGCTTACGTTATCAGGAGAGGCCATCAGCTACGGCAGTGGAAAGAACCACCAGGTCTCATCTTGACTTTACCAACAAATGTGTTTATTCAGTCAACATTCCCTAAGGGCCAGCCATAGCCAGGCAGGGTCTAGGTTCTCTGCACAAAGATGAATGACATTTGGTCAGGAGGCTACAGTAGAGGAGTTCAGATTACTATAACACAGTTTGGTAGGTGCTGTGGTACACGGATGCAGAGATGTTACAGGGCACATGGGGGACATCTAGCTTGGGGCTGAGAGGATCTTGGGGAGTAGGCTTTCTATCTGGAAATGATTCTTTGTTTTGTTTTGAGACAGAGTCTCACTCTGTCACCCAGGCTAGAGTGCAGAGGCACGATCTTGGCTCACCGCAGTGTCTACCTCCCAGGTTCAAGGAATTCTTCTGCCTCAGCCTCCTGAAGAGCTGGGATTACAGGCACACATCACCATGCCTGGCTAATTTTTGTATTTTTAGTAGAGACAGGGTTTCACCATGTTGGTCAGGCTGGTCTCTAACTCCTGACCTCATAATCTGCCCGCCTTAGCCTCCAAAGTGCTGGGATTACAGGTGTGAGCCACCGCACCTGGCCGATGCTTAGGCTTGGTTAATAGGTGAAGTTGGGGAGAAGGTGAGGCCAAGAGAAGGGCTGGAGTTAAGGGGCAGATGTAGGGAGCTACCAGCCTTGTGGTAGTGTTAAGACTGTCATGCATGAGGCAACAGTGAGTGGTGTGTCTGGAGAGGAGGTGACTCCCAGTCCTTTAAGGGCCTTGCATGCCATTTGTGGAATTTAAGCTTTATTTGGTCATGGGGAGCCATGGAAGTTTGGTGGAGTAAGTGACACAGACAGAAGTACCTCACACAGAATTGCATTTCAGGTGGAACACTATTGCCTATATGTATGACACATTTATTTATTTATTTTTTTGTGTGAGACGGACTGTCACTCTGTCACCCAGGCTGGAGTGCAGTGGCACAATCTCGGCTCACTGCGACCTCTGGGTTCGACCCTCCTGGGTTCAAGTGATTCTCCTGCCCCAACCTCCCAAGTAGCTGCGATTACAGGCATGTGCCACCACACCTGGATAATTTTAGATTTGTTTTTGTTTCAGTTGTGGTAAAATACACATAACATAAACTTTACCCTCTTAACCTTTTTTTTTTTTTTTTTTTTTTTT